>NC_056741.1:1243550362-1243760362 GCF_019279795.1 Protopterus annectens | reverse complement strand
ACACAGCAGGGACAGCAGGGACACACACAGCAGGGCACACACACACACACAGCAGGGACACACACACAGCAGGGACACACACACACACACACAGCACACACACACACACACAGCAGGGACAGCAGGGACACACACAGCAGGGACACACACACACAGCAGGGACACACACACACAGCAGGGACACACACACACACAGCAGGGACACACACACACACACACACAGCAGGGACACACACACACACACACACAGCAGGGACAGCAGGGACACACACACAGCAGGGACACACACACAGCAGGGACAGCAGGGACACACACACACAGCAGGGACACACACACAGCAGGGACACACACAGCAGGGACACACACACACACACACACACACACAGCAGGGACACACACACACACACACACACAGCAGGGACACACACACACACAGCAGGGACACACACACACACACACAGCAGGGACACACACACACACACACACACAGCAGGGACACACACACACACACACACACACCCAGGGACACACACACACACACACACACACACACACACACACACACACACCCGGGACACACACACACATACACACACACACACACCACCAGGGACACACACACACACACACACACACACCACCAGGGACACACACACACACACACAACCAGGGACACACACACACACACATCCTGGGACACACACACACACACACACAGGGCACACATGCACACATACAAACACACACCTGGGACACACACACACACACACACACACCCAGGGAAAGACACAGACACACACACACACCGGGACAGACACACACACACACACAACCAGGGACACACACACACACCAGGGACACACACACACACACACACACACACACACACACACACACACACACACACACACACCAGGGACACACACACACACACACACACCACACACACACACCAGAGACACACACACACACAGACAGAGAGAGAGACACACACAGACAGAGACACACAGACACACACATCATCCTTGTCTAGCAACTGTGAAACCTGTGGTTTTGCAGCCTACTTACCTTTTAGAGGTCTACTGTAATTAGCCACCACCAATCGTGGCATCAAAAGTTAAGCCGGCAATACTGTCAGTTAATTGTGCCTCACTCTCACATCTAGAGTCCAACTCGTAGAATACACATTCTCCTGCAGACCAATTTGGGGGTGTGGGCCACATGGACCTTGCCTGGTACCTAAACATATTGCTGCTATTTCTCGTTAAGTAATACGCCTAAAGTAGGTTATTATGATGGCAATGTTTGTAGATGATAATCTCTGAATCTAGTTCATCTTCTGTCCTCAATGGACTGGATGACAATGTTACTTCTGCTTCAAACTCACCAGTCATATGTCAGCCTTGCCTGCAAGTCAGATGCAACATGGTCTTGGTGCTGTATTGTCCTTCTGCCAAGGTATTTCAGTACTATAACCTGGCACATGGACTTTGTTGTCCCACTCAGTACACTAGTTGGGCACCAGAAATCATACTCATGTCTGACCACCTCATTGGGCGGTTTTGCTCGCAATATGTGTAACTGAATGACAAATGCTAATTTCTACTTTGTTCCTGTCAAACAGGCAATGACGGATCTGTCTGTCTTCATTCCAAAAAATTACTTTGCCACAGTTCCAGATCAGACTGACCCCAAGGACTCCAGCCATTTCTGGTTGATTTTCCTTATTTGCAAGCCAGTGTAGAAACGCATGGACCTCACTGGGTTCAGCATACAGACTATTGTATAGCATTAGCATACACTATGGGATCACAAACTTACCCACGCATGTAAGGCTGCAGTACTGTGTGAGGTCACTCTAACAAATGCATAGAACACCGTTAAGTGCAAGCATGGAAAACACTTTCTATGGAAGACCGCTGAGCAGTGTTCCAAAGGGATGGGGTGTGTGACCAGTTCTGGAATAGGTAGTACCAGGAATAGTCAATAAGCACTGTCTGCACCTGACAGGCTGTGCAGAAGAGAAGCATATTGAATCAAGCACATCTGTTGTATAAGAATTGAAAGCGGTCACTGCCACCGTTTCGTACTGACCCGTTCTACGCAAGCTCTGACATTCCTCTAAGTGAGAAGGTTCATGGTCTGCATGTTGTGCTCCGCTTACCTTGCTAGGTGAATGACTATGACCTGCCCAATGGACTTGACTATTATCCAATTTCTACAACACATATGAGACTCCTGTCTCAGCACCACAAAGGACTGGTTTTCACGCGACATAACATTGCCGGTATAATGGTCATTTTACCTTGGGGTGATCTACCCGTGTTTCCTGGACAAACACCTCTGGTTGATTGCGAAAACCAAGAACAACCATGCTTGTAAGGCCATGATGGACATTACATCAGATCATAGGACGTCACTACACTGCTGAACCTTGCTGGCACTGTTTAAATGTCAACTTTGAGTCACACACACTTAAATATAATGCACTCCGATAGCAAAATGCATTCATACACCAGATTAAGAAGAAACCAGTAAAATAGTTGCACCGTATGAAGACATTTGATTCCAAAGGTACTTACCCAGCACTTTGGTTATACTTAATATATTAACCGGGGTTCTCTTTACTTTTTCCAAACCTAGAAATGTGTTTTTCAATTACCAGTGCCTTCTCAGGACGTTCGCATCGAGCTATATTCTTTGGAATAGCAGGTACGGACATGGGCTGAATTTCCAATAAGCCTCTTTTGGCTTTTATGACGTCCATCATCAGGTCATAGATGTAGTCAAACTTTCTTTTCTGAAATATTGGCTTCGCTACCCACTCCTGCTTTGCCTTCGGATACACCACGTTGTATCTAAGCTCTCCCTTTGCTGCAGATTTTCGAGTAGGGAATCTGACCACTGCTTGTTCACGATTCAGATTTTCATTATGATCAAGGATGGCCAAAATTATTCGTGCCTTCATCCCTGCAAAACTGAAATGCTCAAACTTTGGGCAGTATTTGCACAGTAATGCATGGAACACCTCTAGGTTGCCGGTGTGGCAGAACTTGGTCACCTGCTTTAAATCTTTAATAAAAAATCTGTTGGCAACTATCCTCTTCAGTGCACTGTAGCATGCATCTTCTTCATCCATCCACTTCTTCTCATCTCCTTTGTCCACCGGCATTTCATGACCGCAACTTGAAACCTTTGTTGTACCACTCCAGCTGTGTCGGTCTGTTACATGGTAAAGCAATGACAACCACTTCTCCTGTAGTACAACTTCATCACCTTCGCACGTTTCAGCACACCACCATAGGTGATTGGAGACACTGTGGCACCACTGTAGCAACTCTCTGTTTACTCTCCTTTTGCCAGCTTCTGCAATTTTCTTTGTCAAGCTTTTGGCCATATGCCACACATCAAACTGGTGATCCACCGCTGGGAATTCTTTGCGCATCACAAATCTAATGCCCGATGTCGGTCGGTTGCCACAAGATTTATCTTAACTTTTCTTGACAGCAAGTTTGACAGGCACTTCTTGAAAGCTTTCTTCTCAAGTGCCACTGAAGATACCCCGGTGCAAACTTGCTCAAGGGAAAAATCGATGATACGTCCAGAATCCAGGTCCATCATGCTATAGCAGCAGTATTTGGCTGAATATCCTGGACTATCGCACCGCCCATCACCACCTAACCGGATTTCCTTCCCCTGACTATCTGCCAGCATACGATTCTGATGTTGTATCCAGGTATGCTGCATTACTGGGAACAAATATTGCCTTTGAATGGTGTAGAAGGTTGTCTCACTGATAAACTCCAGCCCAAAATATGCACAGAAACGCGCAATATGTGCATAGGTACTACCACTGAATAGAAGAGAAGATGCCAGTAGTAAGTTCCCAGCAGGCATTTTGCCTATAACTGGTTGACTTTCCCACTGAAGAAATGCATGTCCACTAATGCAGCATACCTTCACAGATACATAAGACCCTAACTTGGTTTTCTTTTCCACTTCTGAAGCAGGACTTCGGCATTCTGGGCAGGTCAATTTTAAGAGCAGTGAATCAAGGCAAGACTCGAAAACAATGAACTTTGGTTCACTTATCATCTTCTCATCTTCATCCTCTTCCACCACTGTGTCGTCCATGTCAGTGGTCGTCAGACTGTCAGAAAGGTAGCTCCAGTTGGGATCCTTTTCCGTCTCATTTGTCTGAGAAACTGAAGACTCACTCTGCATGCTTGTGTTATGCATATCTGGAGTGAGCTTGATTGGAGTGCTGCAAGCCTGCATGTGAAGAGACATGTAGGCACTGCAGCTAGATGTGGCTACTTCACTGCCGGTATCAGCCTCCTGTTGAAGACCTGGGTTGACATTCACTCTACGCCCAATGTCATCATTTGAAACCTGATCTTCTGGTGTTCCCGACTGAGTCACTTCAGTCTGAACAAGTTTGGATTTCATGCAGTATGTGTGGTCCATCAGCAATGACACTGCATCCTTGGGGAACTGTACAGCTGCATCCTTCATCTTCCATGGTTTAGAATTCTGTTCCACTAACTTTGCTTGTACTCCCACACTGATTCCTTTCTTTTGCCGGAAGTTGGTTTGGCATGCTACTGTATTCCTTTCCACTGCAGTCATTTCTATGGCTTCGACTACTTCTTCATATACTTGTACCTGCAAGTCAAAGAAAACTACCTATGAAATTTATACTGCATAGCAGGCTGTCATAATAAAAGATCCTGTTTCGGACAGCAGATTGAACACTATTTGGTTCAATGGATGATGCTCCATTCACATTTCCATGTTTAACAGTCTGTCACTGTCAGTATCTGAACATTATGTCCATTAGCATTGCATTTGTTACCATTTCTACACGTTACTCAGCAGCTAACAGGATATGTGCCAATTCCACCTTTTTTCTTCCAATGGAAGGGAATATGAATGGCCACATCACTGTACCATCACTGAACACGTGCTGTTATCCAGAATGCCTGCACAGACTACCGATCCACAAAACCGTTCAAACACTTAACACTAAATCAAGTCAATACTTACCACTACAGAAAGCTTAATCTCTGCCTTGTTGAACAGTACAGAAAATGATGCACATTCCTCACTAGTCTATCAGTGCACACTGTTTACTGCAGCATTACTCATGTCTCTCCACAAACAAAACCCTTCTGTCACCAGTTCATATTGTACCGGTCTTCATACATACGTACCTCTACAGGTTCTGGTACCTCTACAGCTTCTGGCACTGGATGGTCTTCCATGTCATCTGGAGCAACTGCAGCCTCTGCTTCCTCATGCACCGTCTCCATTTCATTCTGCCTCTGCACATGGCCATTAGGCTGTGGTAAGGGAATAAAAACAGGCAACTGTCACAAAAACCATCACCCAGGATGTTATCAATGCTGAATGCATGAGTAGGAGATAATGAAGTTACTGACCTTGCATTGGCGATACAGTTGGTGTTTCACAACATCTGGCAAGGTTGGCTGGGTTGTACTGAGAAGTTCCTCAATAAGCTGTGGGCGATAGTGAAGGCATTAATTAATCATACTACACAAGCAAGAGACCATGCATTGTACAGGTGATGCTAATCAAATGCAAGTATCCCCTAACTGATGTGTTGTTCAACCGTCTTACGTTTTCATGTTGTTTACGCTGCAGCCGCTGTTCAGATGATGTCCTTGGATGTGTGGTTGTAAAAATGAAAAGTGTCGGTACAGCGTCCTTAAGTAGTTGACGAACGGGCCGCCTTGGCTTCATGTGTTCTGGCAGTAGTTCACTCTTGTAGTCCAGCTGAAATTGGTTGTCTGCGAAATGTTTGGAGCACAGGAAGTGACGTGGTTTTGACATGCTGACCGATTCTTTCACAAACCTGCCTATGTTACCGACATCTACCCCACAGTTCACCACCCATCGTGTACACTGTTGAATGTCACGTGGAAAGCGATGGAAGGATACACCGGGTGGCAGATTGTCTCGGCGAACATGACAACCATAGGCAAAACACGTCGGCATGGCTACACTCACCTAAGTAAAAATAGAAAGAGTAGAGGCTCAACTCCTACTGACTAAGTTTTTAAAAAGGCACTGCTCAGTTGCACCAAACTCTTGTGCAATTCACTAGACAACTTTGTCAGTTCCTATACAACCTTGTTTGCACTTCAACATTAGCTGTACAACACCTATACCTACACAAATCTTGCAATGGTTACTCATTCCTTCTTGTGACAGTCAACACTCACTTGCTCTGTGTTGTCAGTCTCAGCTTACCTGACCTTTGTCACCCGCCAGTCAAATGCCTGGTTGTACAGTGCCACCTACATGCAGTCATTACGCACAGAGTTACACACTAAGGCAAAGAATTGATCACTCCAGAGAGACAAATGGATACTTCATTAGTAAGGTTTAAAACACCTTAATGCATTAATACTGCTGCCACAAGCCCATATTATGACAAGCAGATACAGGATTGGCAACCATTGTGGTAACAGTGCAACTGGCACACCAGAAAAATAGCCATATATTCTTTGTCCTTCATTAATGCTTGCTAGTAGCCCGTTTACACTGCAACTACCAAAGCTTCACAGTTTTGTTTCGATTCACACAAGGACATTCACACTGTGGAGTATTTACCTCGTAGCCAGACAACCCTCTACCACCTAGGAACACTACTTATGAGACGTGTTAAACTTATCATATACTCTTAGTTCTCTCCTATCCCGACAGTATTACTGGCACTGAGTTTGTTGGCAACAGAAACACTACACCTCAATCACCCCCTGTATTGTCTCTGAAAGAATTTGCTGGACAGTGTGAAAAGTGGATTGCTATGAACAAACAGACACCTGGCATTCCACTTGTGGAAATAATGTGTCAAAACAGGCAAGGAAAGCCACATGTCCACGATGACACACTGCAGGGCCATGCCCAAACTGTAATTAATGGACATGCTGCACGTCAGAAAATCCAAATCACATCATGCTACGCGCTCGAGAGACTTGAACCTCAGCAACGAAATAAATCGGATATGCTGCAGGGACAGATTCATAATGCAGAGGCTACGTTCATTTTTGAATAAAATCCAGTCCAGGTTAGGCAGAGTCCCTCATTGACTCGCTTCAAGAGGAATCTTGAGTGGATGGGAGATCATAGGTTTACCAAGGGTATCACTTTTGTGTCACTGTTAGACAGAGGTGCAGTATACTAACCTCGAAATACGGCATAGCAAAATAAATTTAGCGCTTTCGCCAAACCAGGTCTGGAGTAGCTATTTGGCGAAAGCACTAACCTGCCGTGCGAACAATAAATTATATTTAGTTTATTGGAATCGACTCAAGTTATCTTTTTTTGACATCGTGGTGGAATAGTATCATTTTGGACAGTATATGGTACTCTGGTACATCTTCATTGTTTTGCTATTGCCTTGTGTCTTTTATTTCTTGGTTTGGCTTATGGCTTTGTCGGCAAGAGCATTAGCTCCTTGCGGAATTTTATTATATTCAATATTTATAGTGGGAAAAATGGATTGCTAGGAACAGACAGCTGTCATTATACTTGTGGAAATAACGTGTCTAAACAGCTAAGGAAACACACATGTCCACGATGACACTGCGCGGCCTGTCATCAACCACTGCATTTGCATTACTATGCCATTAACCCAATACTGATTCCACTGCTTGCTCAACATTGCCCGTAACTGTCAGCGGCTGTAAAGAATAAATAAACTAACCTATACACACGCTCCGCCTTTGGAGACAAGATGTTCATGCAGACAGTATGACTATTAGGCACGTACGAACATAAGAAATTCAGAGTCAGTTAATGATTAAACCAATTTATTTCAAGACATACAAAATCATGAGATGTCATAATCAATGCAATACAATGCAGTTTGCATTTGCTTTGATGCCACGCAGTGTTGCTGTGCAGCATGTAATTTGACAAATATCAGTTCAGTCCTGAAATATCCATAGTCCCTCAAAAGGATGAAATCCAGTGTAACCCTCATCTCTTTCTTCTGCAGGAAAGGTTATTCGTACACAAGTCACCACGCAAGCGGGGAGGACCACTCTGTTGCCGAAGCCAAGCTTGTGATTGTTGTACACTCACAGAACATATGCTCTATATGCCAAAAGACGGTACAACCTGAAAGAAAATAATATTGTCAAGAGCAGCCTGCCAGTATGTTAGTTTTATGCACATTATTATCTGCTGCCTCCTATATTTCAACAGGAATGTTCTAGTAAAGTAGGACATTAGGTTGGCCAACCATTCAATATTGTCGGCACTCATACCTGTTACTCCAACTTGCTCGTCTGAATCTTCTCCTAAGCATACATTCGTGCCTGAACAACATTTGCAGTACTTCTGGCATTAAACATGCCAATTCAAACCGTGGATGCATGGTAATGCATGTATTAGTTGGTTCTGACTGGATTTCTCTCCATTTATGGATAGCTCGCTGTGAGGACACACAGCATTGGCATTCCACTAATGTGTTCATGAGTGCACAATGGCCACACAAGCACCATGTCATGTTCGACATATCTGAGACATCAGGTGCCACTGACTCCTGCTCCACATCACTGTTGTTGGTCCTGCGACGCTTCCTTCTTGTCTCTCCTGGACGATACGTCGGCTCAAACTGATATCCTTGACGGGAACTCTGTTGTCCTTGAGAACTCATGCTGGCAGTTATACTATGGCAAAGAATACACAAGCATAAAAAGTTGTCATACTTGGCCCTCCAATGAAAAAAAAAAAGTTTATTTGCCCGCATTATGTCATACATGTCACATCTGCTGCATAGCGACCAAGCATAGAACACCAAGTTGACATGTGTTCATTACACAGCGTCGGAGCTAATCACTTATGTTGATGCAATGTACGTTTCAGACAGCCGTCATGCCTGCAATTACTCAAAAAATATTTGCATCTGCTCCAAGTTAGCACATCCCAGACTGAGTACTAGCACACCACTGCAGGTATACTACTCCTCCTCAATACATTAAGGATTTGCATATGGGTCTGCGGTGATGAGGTGAGGCACTGTCCTCAGTGCACCAACATAGGTGACAAGCAATGCAGCTACAGACTGCAAGTAGAACTTTGCACAGTAATACTGACACCTGTATATGCTTCTTGTTAGGTTCGTCATCTGCCATGCAGTCTGAAAGACAGTGCAGAAGTACTGGAACACCCAAGGAAACACACCCACCAAGCACGATTGTAATACTGGTTTATCATGGCCATGAGCTACGTTGAAGCCAGGCTGTCTGTAACATGTCACCCACCACAATTTTAGTATGAAGGTCCCTGAAACTAAGGCAGACAATAATTTATCAATCCAAAGACAAATGTATGCCGGCAAGTATTGAGATAAAAAACATTTATGCATTACTACTGCTGGCACCAGCCCATATCAGTTTAGGTCAATGTCAAATGAGTCATTTATCACTTAAAAGTTGAATTATTTCACCCAGGCAAATTACAACTATAAACAAAACCACAGGCCACTGGATGAAAAGAATTGTTTCATCACCTCTAACACTAAACACCTTCAAGAGTAATAAAATCATAAAAATAAAACAAAAATAATATATATATATATATATATATATATATATATATATATATATATATATATATATATATATATATACACAAAGTCTTAAACACATCACATAATTACACTATTATTAAAAAAATATATTTCCAATTGCAGTCATGTTTTAACCAACTGCACTCATGTTTAACCCCAAGCTACTGAAGTGTTAAACTGTAAAATATACACAGCCTTTTTATACAGAAATTTTGATGACATTTTGACCCATCTTTACTGTCATATGATCCAAAGTACAACCTTGCAATGAAGTAAAATTGCCTTGAAGATACTACTTTAAATGCAAAGCTATTAGCTCTTTTTAAGATTTTAAGATTTAATTAGCTGAACAGCATTTCAGAATATGACAGCTACACAATATCTAGGGTTGATGAGCTAATCAACAAGTTGGGAAGATGAGTTTGTTGAACACATTAGATTTAAAAGGGATACTGGTGAACCTCTGTCATGTCCAAAGCCAAAAAAGAACGCTTTTTCAACACCAGACAGCATTTTCAAATGTATAGCCCTTCTTTTGGGTTACATGACGTAGAAGTAACTCATAGCAGCCACTGCTGGTCTCCACACCACCACAGTCACTTCACAGCACCAGCTTGGCACCCCAATAGCTGGCCATGCTGGGTTTACCAGCTCCTTATACTTTCCACTGGACTCACATAAATGCACTCAGCGCAGACAGCTTTACACTCAATGCATACCTTGTTAGTGTAAGCACACTATCTTTGTACCAGGACTTTTCCTAACGACAGGATTTATGGCTGTACTGTACTTGCATGCAATACTCAAATAAGCAGAATATTGTGCAAATACTTTGCCAAGAGACTGTGGCAGTTCAACAGCGGTGCGATGTGCCCGATATCAAAAAAATAAATGTGTCAAAACAAGCAAAGTAAAGCCGCATGTCCACAATGCCAAACTGCAGGGCCTGTGCTTGTAGGCCCATACTGATCACATTTTCCTTTATGTGAGCGAACACTTGGTGCAACACAAATCTTAACAAAAAAATTCAGTAAGACAGCATCGCATACAGGAGGGCTCAATGCTAAATTTGCTTGGTTGGCGAGATAAATTCACATTCAAAAAGAACTGAAAAACTCAACATGACAGACGTGGACACTGCACACCCCACAGCGAAGGCGCTCAAGCCAAGACGAGTACAGGCAGCAACTTTCAGTTCCATGTTTGTTATGTTAGGACTCATGACACTACTGGTAATCAAAATGACTCAGTCATAGTAGGTCCACAAAGCTATTGCCAACATAGAAGAAACATGCCGCAAAACCTCCAGAGCTTGAAAGAAATGCATGGTGGGCATAGTCACCAAAAAACCCACAAGCAAATGGTGATGGTTTGGCAACACACAATGGTAATGCACACACAATGGTAATGCACAATCAGTACCCAACACAATGGATTTGTGAAGCAGACATCTATGTCATTATGATGACCAAGCTATCACACTTTTTAAAATTTATATTGCCATCGTGAAAACCCTTTTGCACAGCTCTCAACCTTCCATCTTCAAACTGAGGAACACTAGCCTAGAGAATACAGAACAAATAGCCACAATGTAGAACATATAGTAGCAGCTCATAAAACAACTAGCAAGATCCTATAATGGTTAAGAAACGCCGAGTTTGCTTACCAAAACAAACGACCATTTAATGAATTGATAGTATATTTTTTAAGTATACCCTGAATATCAGCAGTGCTTTGTAAAGAAGCAGTTGTAATGCATATGTGGCATTTAGGCTCGGATCCCCCAAAAGCCCCAACACCACAGATCCATTCCAGTGTCCGATTAATTGAATATTTTTCCCCAAACAAATCAGTACTTTCTCAGAAAGATAACAGACATGACATTCAAAGTTTGGTGACTGTGAAACTCAAGTCATTGTAACATCCTTGAAAACCGTGTCAGAAGGAAATGCATCTGGGCAGCCGCACATTTAACTTTGCGCTGTTTTTCAGGGACCCCTTGCACATGTTTCGGAATATGCAAAATTTCCTATTCGCATCCTTGAATGCATATAATTAGAACATATAATAATTACATTATATAGCATTTACAATAGAACACTTGTTAAAGCATTTTTTTAAAGTTATAGGCAGTAAACAAAATAAGCATATGAAACAATGCCAAAACTACCCTATTATGACCACTTAAAATTTAGGCCACTCTAACTTAATTCTTCACTCAAAATGCACAGTCTATGCAGATGTGGAAGTTGTGAATAATTTATTGTATTTTTTTTTTAAAGATATATTTATATAAAGGATATGAACTGTAATAAACAACCATCTGTCCTTATTTAGAAACTTCAATCTTTGGTTGAGGCACAACCAATATGAGGCCCAAATCAGAACATTCTTCCAAACCTGGCCATTGCAAAGTTATTACCAAAATATGAAAATAGGCCAGCAATATGACATCACGTACTACTATACCAAAATTGAAATCAGGCAAATTAAATATGCGCTTATGACAGAGCAGCTCTCAATTAAAAATATCTACATTACATGTATGTAAGCTTTGCTTGCAACTTGATTCATGACACAGCTAGATGACAAATACATAAATGCCATAACCCCAGCAGAAAGCTAATTACCACCCACTTAAAAACATTTGCTCCAGCAGATCTCATGATACAGCTTTATGTTACTTCATACAAACCAAAAAAAAAAAAAAAAAAACAGTGAATAAGCTACTGCCTACAACTCCAGAATCCAAAGACAACATGCTCCAATTACATCCAGATAATTTAACTAATTCAGATCCCATTTGTTCCACAATCGACTGCCTTAAATCAGCCCTTAAATAAGCACTGTTAACCCTGCATGGTTAGACATTCATTTATTTAATATAAAAACAACAAAGACTATCAGTGAGTCCCAGCTCTACCTTCCAATAAAATTTATTTCGTTGAACAGTTCTTTCTCTAGCTACTGCCAACAGCCTTTACAGAGTAAAACAGTAAAACTCATAAAACACTTGCAATATATACAAAAAAACAAGTAATTAATCAATTATATAATTAAACTATCAAATCACATATATTAGATATATTTAAAGTCATAGTCTTAAACAAGACATTGCCAGTTACATTCTCTGTTCATTCCATATGGATGTAAAGTCCCAAATTTCATAATCAGAATGCATTCCTTTTGTCTTAACATATTTTTTTGCCTATCAACATCATTATAATATAATGGAACATGTTCCAAAACAGACACTTTTATATTCTCAATATTTCCATGATGTACAGAATTAAAATGTTCAGCAATAGGACTAGTAATTTTATTATTTTTAACATCTCTAATATGTTCTTTTATCCTATCTGCTAACATTCTTTTTGTTTCTCCAATATAATATTTATTACAATCACAAAATATAACATAAACAACACCTCTGCTTATACATGTATATTTAGCTTTTGTAACAAAAGTTTTGCCATTTATTTTATTCACTTCATTTACAACATGTTTGCATATGGCACACTTTCCACAAGGGAATGTTCCCAAATTCTGCACAACATTTAATCCATTAATACAGGGCTTTTTATAAATACTGTGTATCAAAAAGTCCTGTATACTTTTCCCCTTTCTATATGATGTCATTAATTTTATATTTTTTAATGATGCTACATCTTTTTTAATAAAGTTCCAATATTCCATAATCATTTTATTACCAATTATAGAGAAGTTAGTGTACTTTGTAACAAAAAACATTCTCTCCTTGTCAGTCACATATTTATTACTACCTTCATAGTTATTTTGTCTAATAGTGCCTTTACTCTGTTTAAAGGCTCTATATAAACTATTTTCTACATTATCTGGGTTATACCCTCTAATTTTAAATATCTCAGCCACTTTGTAGGCCTCCCTATAAGCCATATCAATATCAGAATTAAGTCTTCTTATTCTCAAAAATTCCCCATAGGGGATAGCTGACAATGTATGGGGGGGATGGCAACTATCTCCCCACATTTTCCAGCTTATTTCATCAAATTTTCTATGAATGCTGGTATGTATGGGAAAGCCATTATTGTCCTTAAGCGAGATATCTAAAAAATTAACCTGATTTCCCTGCTGTACATCACTAAATTTTATGCCAAATCTATTGTTATTTAATTCATCAATGAAATTATCTGATATATCCTGGTCACCATGACAGATGAAAATTAAGTCATCAATAAATCTGTAATATCTTAGAACATTATTTTGAAAGAAGGGCAACCTATAAAGATGTTCATTTTCAAATAGCCCCATAAACAGGTTAGCATAGGCTGGCGCAAACGCTGCCCCCATAGCAGTACCTGTAACTTGTCTATAAACAGTGCCATTAAATTCAAAAAAATTATTTTTTAAGCAGAATTCCACCAATTCCATAATATAATATGTTTTAAGGCTATCATTCAAAAAGAATTTTATGGCTTCCAAGCCCAAAGTATGTGAAATATTGGTGTAGAGACTCTCTACATCCACCGTAATAAAATACATGTTATCGCCCCAGTGTATATCCTTTATTTTCCCTAGAAAATCATATGAGTCCTGTATATAGGAAGATAATAACAGAACTTTCTTTATCAGTATTTCATGTAACATGATGCAAAGATTATAAGTAAAGTATCCAAAAGCTGAAACAATAGGCCGACCAGGTGGTCGGTTCAGATCTTTATGAATTTTGGGTAGGCAAAAGAATTTTGCAATTTTTCTGTTCTTCACATTTATTTTTCTATTTATATCCATTTGACTCAGATAGTGTAATCTCACACCTTTCTGTAATAATATTTCAAAATCCTTTTCTGCCTTACGTAGCTGACTAATGTTAGTTTTACAATATATATTGTTGTTATCTAAATGTTGCATACACATACCATAATAATCATGAGAATTTAATATAACCAACTTTCCCCCTTTATCTGCTTGTTTAAAAACTATATTACAGTTTTTACTCAGTTGTTGCAATTTTTCCCATTCCAATTTTGTTAAATTATAAGTATGCTTTTTATTCATAAAATCCTCTGTTTCCTTTTCCAGCATTGTATTCAGTAGTGATTCAAATCGTACTATATTAGAATTTCTACATGGAGGTAAAAAATAGTTGTTATCTTTAAGCATATGTGTACTTAATAAGTCATAGGCATTATTTTCCTCTTCACTACCCGATGCACATGAATAAAAGCTTTCTTCACTTTCCATTTCACTATCTAGTGAAAATAAAGCATCACAGTTAACATCTGACTCAGTCGTTTTATTTAATCTAAAGAAATGTTCCTTTAAATGCATTTTTCGGCATAATTGAAACAACTCAGTTTTAACCTCATACTTTTTGGGTAAACAAGTGGGTACAAATTTTAAACCCTTCTCTAAAACAGAAAGTTCTATCTTATCTAGTTTGTAACTCGACAAGT
Source organism: Protopterus annectens (assembly GCF_019279795.1). Taxonomy (NCBI): domain Eukaryota; kingdom Metazoa; phylum Chordata; order Ceratodontiformes; family Protopteridae; genus Protopterus; species Protopterus annectens. The sequence goes on along the minus strand of NC_056741.1, from coordinate 1,243,745,323 downwards.
TAACAACATAATTACTATGCAAGTTATGTCCATCTACCTTTCTTATGTTGTCCATCGCCCGAGTCTCTCTGGCGTTCTGTATTGTTCCAACCCCTTTTCCTAGTATTGGTATGATATCCATTTGGTTCTGAATAGGTTTTGTGGAGTGCTTCTGGGTTTGCTGCAACTGGTAGTCTAGGAAAGATTTCTCTGTCATCTTCTTCCCACGAAGACGCTCCACTCTCGCCAGACAGGAAGTTCTTACTGGCATATTTTTCTGAAACCGGATTTCCTTTTTGAAAAGAGACACTCTTTCTCCTGTTTCTTTGAAAGCTTGGAAACACGAACGCCCTCTTGTGTTCATAATCTCGAATGTCTCTGGTTAATTTAGATTTTTTTCTTTCTACTAGATCTTTTTCATAACTGCTTAATTTGGTATTAATACCTGAAAGAAAATTCTCCAATGTAGAATTCGATGTGATATTCACCAGCTGTTCACAAACTTGTTTAGTTTCCACTACAAGTTTATCTTTTTTCATATTGTCTCTTTCAATTAAAATTGACACCCATTCTAAACTACACCGATGTGCAGCTGCTATCCATCGTTCATGAAATTTAACTTCTACTTCATTAGTAAGGTCAAATGGTGTTGATGGATTCTTAATAGACCTTAACCCCCTAGGTGTTATATCCAGTTCAATATATCTTTCAAGACTACCAATATTGTAGAAAGTAGATGTTTCTTTAAAAATCAATCTTTCAAGTTTAGAACACAAGTCCTGTACATCTGGATTGTCAGAAATAATATTCTTTTTGCCTACCATAGCAAAAGGATTTGTAGTCGTTCTCTTCCTGGAATTTTCCCATTTCTTTATAATACCAAAGCCTGAATCTCCTGTGGCTTCTGGTGCTGCATTCTTTATAATTGATGTACCAATGTCATTAGGCAAATTACTAGAACGGTTACTGTTTTCTCCATTCCGATTAAACATCTCCATACCAGTCTCTCTAAATATTCTAGGAAAGGAGCACATGGACTCACTTGTCATATTCGAACAACAGCAGACAAGATGTATATATATAAAAACAACAAAGACTATCAGTGAGTCCCAGCTCTACCTTCCAATAAAATTTATTTCGTTGAACAGTTCTTTCTCTAGCGCCTCGGCCAACAGCCTTTACAGAGTAAAACAGTAAAACTCATAAAACACTTGCAATATATACAAAAAAACAAGTAATTAATCAATTATATAATTAAACTATCAAATCACATATATTAGATATATTTAAAGTCATAGTCTTAAACAAGACATTGCCAGTTACATTCTCTGTTCATTCCATATGGATGTAAAGTCCCAAATTTCATAATCAGAATGCATTCCTTTTGTCTTAACATATTTTTTTGCCTATCAACATCATTATAATATAATGGAACATGTTCCATTCATTTATTTAACTTACCACAAAAACCTTCCAACACAATATTACTTTTCTTGCCTTAATTACATCATACCTTTACTCCATCCGTCATGCAAGTCCCTTAATTTTTTTGCATCAATTTCCTTTTGTGTAAATCATCATTGTAACCTCATCACCAGCACCACCTTTCCATTGTTCGCACACCTTTAAAAAATCTACGGGATTTTCAGGTATACTAAAATATATGTATATATTTAGTTATTTTTAATATTTAGCTTATAGTGGATTACAACAGTAATAAAATGGCAGGAAGTGTTTAAAAGGCATGCATAAAATTTCCCTAGTCACAGGCCAAATAAGACATCCTAAACCTTAGCCCACAAATTCTTCACTGGGCACGGTTCACAGATCAGCTGCTAACCGGTTCTACTGTCCACAAATAATTTCTAAGCAAAAACAAATACGGAACGTGCAGCTAGTCATAATTTCACTATTTAAGCACCAGTGCAAATTCTGCTTACCTGAAAAGTGTACTGCTCCCACACTTCAAATCTACAACAAATCAGTTCCCTACACAACTAACAAACATTTATCTCAAAGCCTCTAAATATCAAAACAAGCTTGTTTAAATATTAAACTTTAACATGCGATTACAGAAACCTCTATAAGTCTATGTACAACACACCTCTGAAACATCCATAAACTTTAAAAATAAGAAAAGCAGGAGACATCATCCCAAACTGGCACGAAGTACTAAGTTTTTATTTCACATTCACACACAATTACTAAAAATGTGACTTGCAAGATATAATTTACTTTGCTGTACAGACCATGTTGTAGACGGTTTACCTCTCAACTAAAGAGTAGGTTGTGTGGAACACCTATGTCCTGTGCTCTCAGGCTATGTCAACTACTCCACTTGCACCAAAACAGCCTCAAGTTCATAGTTGAAATGTCAGTCCAACCCCATACTCTGATTCAAATATATGTATGTAAAAAATCGGTGGATGGGTGGAGAATTGAAACCCCAAACTCTGCTCCTAAGTAAGAGGTGGCACACATTAAAAAAAAGTGCAAGACAAACACACCACACATCAGTTCAGACCAGATGTACTGCACTCCGGGCATGTTTAAAAACAAGATCAGTACTCGTAGCCTCAGTAAGAGCAAATTCAAAATGCAGGAAAATTTGCCGTTTACTACAGTTTTTCATTGTGGATCCCTTCTGTAAGAACCACAATTAATGTACAAAACAAAAGAGCTCTAATGTAAGAAATTGGGATATCTAGCAGTGTAGTGCCTCCCGGGTGGTACTGCACAGCTTGGGGCGTGGCATACATGATTGACACATAACATGTAACAGTGTAGTGCCTCACGGGCTGTACTGCGATGAAGACATTTCATTTTGGGAAGTTTTCATGCAACACAGAAATATTTTGGGAAGTTATCAAATCTAAATTGACACGGAACATGCGGAGGACACATTCAGTGTCCCACCTAGACTCTTTGATGTTCCTCAAGAAGTCCTGCCTGTTTAATGGGGCTCCAGAGAGCACCCCAGAACTACCAGGTTATACCTCATACCATGCTTTTCGGCCCCAAAACTTGGAAAGAACCACAAAAGGAGGGGGAGAATCGATATTCAAAGATGGAAAGAACCACAAAAGGAGGGGGAGAATCTATCTTCAAAGATACCCACACCTCCAGGTTGGTGGCAAAGCACGAAGCATCAGAGACTATCCATGTGCAACTAACAGTGGGTAAAACTGCCTTCCAGTTTATAGCCCGCTACAGACCACCCTCTCCCAAACCCAGGAACCCCACTCAGCCTTCGTGAGAACACTGGAAAATATGAAGGTCTCTCCAAACACCATTATATTGGGCGACTTCAACTACCCAAACATAGACTGGTAGCATTACTCTAGCTCCTACACCCTAGCCCAAAGGGTCCTAGAATTTATAAACTCAAATGCTATGGAAAACTTGTTACCACTCCCACAAGAGGGGAAAACATACTGGACCTGATGATTTCCAACATGGGTACTCTATGCTCCAGACCAGAAGTGTATCCCTCACTGGTAAGATCAGACCATAAACTAATCTCACTGCATATTCACATCCCTACCCCACCCCGTGCCCAGAAAACCAGTGAAAAACTTCTCTAAAGCAAATTTATCACTCCTTAAAACTGAGGTGAAATCCTTCAAAGCCACTGGGTCTGTGGAAAATAAGACCCAGACCGCAGAATCCTTTATAAATGCATTCTATGAACACCTTCATGAATGCATGGATCATGCGATCCCAAATAAAACCAAGACCCAATCCTCCAAAGGCAGACGTGCTGTCTGGTGGACCCCAGCCATAAACAAACTATACAATAGAAGGAGGAAGCTACTAAATGATAGAGTAAAATCCCAAAAAGGGAAGGCATCACTGATAAGTATTAGCAAAAAACTACAGGCACTCATTAAATTGTCTAAGGGCTGCTTAGAGAGAGAAATTGCACAGGGCACTAAGGATAATCACATGGGTTTCTTTAGTTATGTTAGGAACCTGGGTGGTAATTCCCAGATATGCTCAGAATTAGTCCATAATGACCAAAAATACATTGAACGCACAGACATTGCCAACATCCTAGCTGACAGGTTCAGTGCAAACTCCCCCCCCACCACCAAAAGGGCAAATCTATCCCAGTGGAGTGCTGCCCCCCTGACATCTCAGATGCTCATGTAAGAGCCGCCCTTTCCAAAGCAAAAAACACAGCATCAATGGGCACAGACGGTGTCCTGGGCTGCGTCCTACATGAACTCCAAGAAGAGCTAAACCCAAATATAAAAATACTGTTTAATCTCAGCCTTACTACATGATATGTGCACAAAGAGTGGCATACAGCAACAGTGGTCACTCTCCATAAAGGTGGTGCCTCAACGAATCATGGAAACTATTGCCCCATAAGCCTGACTAGCTTGGTCTGCAAAGCTATGGAAAGGATCATCATGGACCTCAGAAATAAAGATATTGGGGACCTACAGACACTGGATCCTACCCAGTTCTGCTTTGTTAAGTGCAGATCCTGCCTCTTAAACCTGGTTGATTTCTTTGAAACAGTCACCAAGGCCATTGACGAGGGGAAGGTGGTCCACACAGAATACCTGGACCTCACAAAAGCCTTCGATACAATACCCCACTCGGGCATTATAGATAAGCTCACCAGCTTAAATATAAAGCCCTATGTCACTAGATGGATTGCAAACTGGCTCAAGGACAGAACACACATGGTTAGAATTGCATTGCCATGTCAGACTCCAAACCACTTACAAGTGGTGTCCCACAAGGCTCAGTCCTGGGACCTCTTTTGTTCGATATATATTTCTCAGAGGTACAGGCCAACATGGAAGGACTGTGTCTGACCAAATTTGCAGATGACTGCAAACTGGGTGCCATAGGAGACTCTCCAGCTGACAAGAATCCTGCAAAAGGGCCTTATAGAAATAGACAAGTGGTGCCAGAGCCATGGCCTCAAGCTGAATGCCAAAAAGTGTATAGTCATCCCCTTTGGCAAAAACAAAGTGCCCACACATAGGTGGTAATCCATTAAGTCGAGAAGTAATTACGGAGCCTGGTAATCACCGCCCCATAAGCTTAACAAGTGTAGTCTGCAAAGCTATGGAGAGGATCATAATGGAGCTCATAAACAAAGATATAGGGGACTTGCAGACATTGGACCCAACACAGTTTGGCTTTGTCAAGGGCAGATCATGCCTTTTGAACTTAGTCGACTACTTCTACTAACAATCACCAAGGCCATTGATGAGGGAAAGGCAGTCCATACAGCCTACCTTGACCTTGCTAAAGCTTTTGACAATACCCCACTCGGGTATTATAGAAAAACCTTACCAGCTTAAATATAAACCCATATGGTCACAAGATAGGTTGCAAACTGGCTTAAGGACAGAATCCACAGGGTTAGAGTTGCTGGCGCTATGTCAGACTCCAAGCCGGTCACAAGTGGTGTCCCACAGGGCTCGGTCCTTGGCACCCTATTGTTCGGCATCTACTTCTCTGAAGTAGAGGCCAACATAGGAGGACTTTGGCTGAGAAAGTTTGCAGATGACTGCAAACTGGGCACCATAGTGCAAAGTGCTTCGCACATGGATATCCTTCAGAGGGGACTCACGGACACTGATAGCTGGTGCCAGAGCCATGGCCTGAAGTTAAACGCCAAAAAATGTATAGTCATACCCTTCGGGAAAAAAAAGGCAACCCCAAGCTACCATATAGGTGGTAATCCACTAAGCACAGAAGAGGTTATCAGGGACCTGGGGACCCATGTTGACAGTGGCCTTTCTTTTGGCACTCACATTGCTAAAGTGGTTAGAAAGACCTGGTAGATTGCCCACCTGATCATGAAGGGATTCACATCCAGATCTAGTGAGGTCATTGTTCCCCTGTACTCTTCACTTATCAGACCAATGATAGAGTACAATGCCCCATTCGGGATGTATCTCACCAGACACCTGCAGCAATTGGAGACCACAAAAGTTCCTCACCAAAAGGATAAACTGACTCCAAAATCTGTCATATGCTGCCAGATTGAAGCAACTCAAGCTCTATTCAGTCGCATACCGTCTGCTCAGAGGTGACCTATGCCTGACATACAAGGCCATGTCAAAACCGGAATTAATGGACATGTTCCACCTCAAAAAAACCAAATCCACCAGAACCACTATAGCAAGCGACTTAAACCTTAGCACGGATATAAATAGGACGTGCTGGAGGGATAGATTTATCACTCAGAGACTCCCTATGCTGTGGAATAAAATCCCGGTCCATGTAAGGCAGAGCACCTTGCTGGCTCTGTTCAAGAACAATCTTGACCTGTGGATGGGAGATCGTAGGTTTACCCCGGGAATCATCTGTGTCACTGCTGGACAGAGGCACAACAAACTAATGGGCACAGTATTTTGATATAAGGGGTGGTGTAAGCCACAAAACTTTGTGCTAGGCTTATAAATGCCTTAGGGCAGATTGCTTTATAGGTTCATAGGTTTATACTAGGCTATGTCCAACTCAAAAATGGACACATTCCAAGTCAGAGTCACTGCTAGCCATGTGCTCTAGTGCGATAAACCTCACCACAACAAGAAATCGAGCTTGCTGGAGGGATAGCTTACTGTCAGACTCCCCATGCTTTGGAACAAAACTAACTACAATAGGCTGAGCCCCTCACTAACTCTTCAATAGCAAGCATGATGAGTGCATAGCTAACAAAATACACCCTTGGGATTAGTTCATTGACTCTGCTGTTAAAATAAAGTGAAAACACTAACACCCTATTCCAAAACTCAGAAGCAGTTTTGCAAGGATGTGTCAATGCACACACCAACACAAGAGCAATTGTCACAAATCTCTGAAGATGAACCTTCTTGGCCTTGGTGCATAAGGGCTCTGCTGGTAACTGGCAAGGGGGCAAAGAAAGGACACATGTAAACAGTGTAAATGCACTACAGCCAATGTATGCACAGAAAGGGCACATGTAAATCCCCTCTAAAGGAACTGTAGACAATGTATGCCAGTGGAGGAGGGTAGGAAGTTGAAGAATGGGGGGGGGGGGTGGCTTGCAATGACTCCAAGCAGAGAAAAAAACACAACCTGGCTTGTGCATTGATCTAAGTGATAACGACTTCTACTGAAGTGAGAAACAGTGACAGCAGCTGCTACTTTTCCCAGAAAAGTGATAATGAGCAACTGCTATGTTATAACTACAAGTATTGCTAATCTGATAATGACCTTCCTTTCATTACTGCAAAGGTATGCATGCTCAGATACAGGTGATAATTACTGCACATAACGTGTTGATTAGGCATCCATTATATTACATTATGCAGTTGTTCTGTAACAGACTCAATCAGTAAGGAGAAGATGTGAGTAACTCAGTCAAAAAACAGTTGGCTTGAAACATGAACAGCTGAACCAGCAGAGTCTTGACATTATCTACAATTGTAAAACATAAGTTTAAGTCACCTATAGCAAACTGACTCTCATCTATAATCCTGCTGTCACAAACTACAAAAAGTTGTAATCTTAAAAAACAGTATTAATTTAATTAAATAAATGCTGCACTAACAGCTTGTCTGACCTGTGAGTTCCACAACTAAGCAGAATTCTGTAGAAAGCAACACACACAGTTTCATAAAACAGCATACCCACCCCAAACCATTAAGCCAGACCTTGTTCATTCATATAAATACATACATTAAAATGCATAAGACAATGAACATTTTAAATGCCAAAATATTAAATTGTATGAAAGTCAGTACCAAGCCAGAAAGCAATGCACTTAGAACCTCATCTAGTTGCAGATGACCATTTGCACCCCTGCTGGCACCCATTGTTAAATCCAGCATTTCCAAAAGCCAAGGCTGACCTGTAGCAATTTTAACATGTACACCAAATGACTCAAGCTTCCCTTACCACTAATTGAAATTATGTAACATTTTTTATATAAGTAGTCCAATGTTGTAGTTAATGTAACAAGCTTCAAGAAAATGAATTTTGCAGTGGAGATTGACATCTGCAGAAGAGAATAGTTATGCATACAGTTGTAAGAGGCATATTTATAAGCTTGTAACAGTTAGAACAGATGTGAAAACATAAATTCTGTGAAACTCAGGGGAACACAAATAGCTGCCCAAGAGAATTGAGAAACAGCGGTTGGCATGAGAAGGGAAGGCATCACATCAGTATTAGAAAAAAACTACGGGCAGTCATAAAATTGTCTAAGGCCAGCTGCAAGATAAAAATTGCACTGGACACCAAGGATAATCACAATGATTTGTTTAGGTATGTCAGGAAGCTGGGTGGTACTTCCCAGATAAGCTCAGAATTAGTCCAAAATGACAAAAAAATACACTGAACCCACAGACATTGCCAACATCCTAGATGACTGGTTCACTGCAAACTTCTCCCCCCCAACAAAAGGGCAAATATCTATCCCAGCAGAGTGATGCCCCCCTGATATCTCAGATGCTTAGGTAAGAGCCGCCCTCTCCAAAGCAAAACACACAGCATCAATGGGACCAGACTGTGTCCCGGGCTGCACCCCACATGAACTCCTAGAAGAGCTAAACCCAAACATAAAACTACTGTTCAATCTCAGCCTTACTACAGGATATGTACCCAAAGAGTGGTGTACAGCAACAGTGGTCCCTCTCCATAAAGAAGGTGGTGCTTGAATGGATCCTGGAAACTATCGCCCCATAAGCCTGACTAGCTTGGTCTGCAGCTATGGAAAGGATCCTCATGGACCTCATAAATAAAGATATTGGGGATCTACAGACACTGGATCATACCCAGTTTGGCTTTGTTAAGGGCAGTTCCTGCCTCTTAAGCCTGGTTGATTTCTTTGAAGCAGTCACCAAGGCCATTGACGAGGGGAATGTGGTCCACACAGCCTACTTGGACCTCGCCAACACCTTTGATACAAGAACACACTCTGGCATAATAGATCAGCTCACCAACTTAAATATAAATGCCTATGTCACTAGATGGATTGCAAACTGGCTCAAGGACAAAACCTACATGGTTAGATTTGCTGTAGCTATGTCAGACTCCAAACCAGTTACAAGTGGTGTCACACAAGGCTCAGTCCTGGGACCTCTCTTGTTCGGTATATATTTCTCGGAAGTACAGGCCAACATGGAAGGACTGTGGCTGTGCAACTTCGCAGATGACAGCAAACTGGGAGCCATAATATACTCTCCAGCCTACACAAGCATCCTACAAAAGGGCCTAATAGAAACAGAGAACTGGTTCCAGAGCCATGGACTCAGGCTAAATGCCAAAAAGTATATAGTCATCCCCTTTGGCAAAAACAAAGTGCCCATAGGTGGTAATCCATTAAGTACAGAAGTAGTAATTAGGGACCTGTGGACAAAAGTAGATAGCAATCTCTCATTTGACAACCACGTGGCCAAAGTGGTTAGAAAAACATTATATATAGCACACCTAATCATGAATGGATTCACATCTAAATCAGGGGAGGTCGTGCCTCTTTACTCATCCCTCATCAGGCCCATAATTGAGTACAATGCCCCTTTTGGGATGTACCTTACCAGACACCTGCAGCCAATGGAAAGAACTCTAAAGTACCTCAGCAAGAGGATCTAAGGTTCAAACAGATGCCATATGCTGCCCAGTTAAAGAAACTCCAGCTCTACTCAGTAGCATACCGCCTGTTCAGATGTGATCTGTGCCTGACGTATAAAGCCATACCCAACCTGGAATTAATGGACATGGTGCACCTCAGAAAATCCAAATCCCATGGTGCTACGCGCTCAAGAGACCTGAACCTCAACAATGAAATGAATAGGACATGCTGGAGGGACAGATTCATAAGTCAGAGTCTCCCTTCACTCTGGAATAAAATCCCAGTCCAGGTTAGGCATAGTCCCTCATTGACTATCTTCAAGAGAAATCTTGTAGAGTGGATGGGAGATCATATGGTTACGCCGGGTATCACTTCTGTGTCACTGTTAGACAGAGGCACAGTATACTAACCTCGAAAAAGGGCATAGCAAAATTAAATTAAAATGGGTGGCGAAAGCCAAACACATTATGGCTAGGCTTATAAATGCCCTAGGGCAGATAGCCAACCTATGAACCTACCCAAAGGTGGGGCCATCTACAGATCTTTGAAACTACGGACCTATACATCTCACTCGTCTCATATGCAAATCCATGGAAACACTCATGTAAATGACCAATAACGACATAGGAAACCTCCAGACATTGGATCCAACCGAGACAGATTTCAAAGGCAGCTCTCACCTACTCAACCTGGTGGGCTTCTTTCAAAAGGCCACCAAGCAATGGATAAGGGTAAAATGGTTCACACTGCCTACCTTCACCTAGCCAAGGCATTTGACACAATATCCAACCACAGTACTGTTGACAAAAGAGGTTAGGTGTAAACCGTTAATAAAATTAGTACTTTGTGATGAATGCATTACCACGTTAAGTAAAATAAGATAAATAAATAAATGCATTGAAATCAATGAAGACATTTTAAACAGATCACTTGAGCTGCTAATTAAATTAAAAGAAAACAAGCCAGAAGACATTTAAATATTAATCACTAAATATCTTGGCACCCAAAGTTCTCATCAGGGGGTCACTGGTTTGCAATAACAATCCCATTAAATGGTAAGAAGCAATCCTAAGTGCTGAACTTTGAATGTGTAAATAGGTTTCTGTACAATACAAGTCTAACCCATTCACACATCATTAGAGCCTGCAATCCCATCATTACCATTTACAGCATTGACATGTGGTTCCTCAAAGGACATGAACATTCAAAGCTGGGTCACTTTTGAAAGCATTGAATACCACCAGCCCTCCTAAATCTTGAAGCCTTGCTACTATGAAACATACATTTCATTCTTCAGATTAGTTTCTTTCCAGTCACAGGTTATACAGGTCACAGACAAGCAGACATGTATCATAAGCCACTAAATACAGAATTAAAACTAGTAACATCTAGCAAAAAATAAATATAAAAGTAACAATCAAGTTAACCAAGAGACCCTCCTAAAATATATCTATAATCCAGGTGTAGCTCTACATTGCTCCCCAGAGTGACAGCATCGTACTGGGTTTTCAGTGATACAAGGGTCTTTTGCTCCCAACTACATGGGGGCACATTCTTCAATTGCCTGATCAGTCATTGCATGTATGGTCCTTGTTTTCAATGTGGAATTATAACCACTCTAGCCCTGCATATGCCCACATTCTCTAGCAGGAATAACCATAGGTTATGCCTTATCATCCTCCTCCTCCCTAGCCCCTACATTTACCTCAGCTGCTGGCTGAACTCTTATAACCTGGGTTATAGTCAATGTTTTATTCCTCTATGCCAACAGAGCTGGCATGGCATTACACTTCACATTTTAAATGACATCATACCATGTCTACCAAGAGAAACTGTACACAATACACAAATTTGTATTTTAGATGACATCTTGCTCAGTAACAAACAGCAAACACTACCCATGTGACTTCGCTACAAACATGCTTGTACTATTTACTCCTGCCAATACCCAACTGCTTCTTTTAAATATTATTTTACATATCCCCAGCAACGATGCTCTACAATAAACCCTGGGAGTGAAATCAAATGCTTTTTTTATAACCTTTACACATTTCTATCAATTTAAAAAAATTAAGTGGAATATGTTGTGTTAAATATGAACAACATGATGAATGTATGTTAATACAAACAGCAATGCTTAAAAAAGAGTGAATGATGCTCAGTGGGCAAGGCCTGTTTACCACTGGGTGATTCAAAGATGGCATCTTAGACTGACAAGAAAATATAAAAAGTAAATAAACAATCTACAACATAATGTTGGGAACCACGGTAGGTGAACTGTGTAAACGGCACAACAACCTTGAATAAAGACAGACAGCCTCTTATAATCATACCATCTCTTAGGCAGTCCTTACAAGCTGGCGCAAGAGTTAATAATAACACTCCTAGAAGCAAACAGAAATGCAGCAAGTAATTTTACTAACATAACATTACGTGAAAGCAAAGTCTACATTATGACTCTCCAACAGGTACAAAACAAACTGGGAGAGAACACTGATCAGCTAGCCCCTGCCCAGAAAACCAGTAAAAAACATCTCTAAAGCAAATTTCACACTTCTCAAAACTGAGGTGGAATTCTTCGGAGACCCCGGGCATGTGGGAAATACTGCCCAGAACGCAGAATTCTTTATAAACGCATTCTATGAACACCTTCAGGAATGCATGGATCATGCAATACCAAATAAAACCAAGACCCAATCCTCCAAGCTTAGGCATCCTGTCTGGTGGAGCCCAGCCATAAACAAACTATACAATATAAGGAGGAAGCTACTACATGATAGAGCAAAATCACGAAAGGGAAAGGCATCTCTGATCACTATTAGCAAAGAACTACGGGCACTCATAAAATTGTCCAAGTCCAGCTTTGAGAGAAAAATTGCACAGGACACTAAGGACAATCACAAGGCTTTCTTTAGTTATGTTAGGAACCTGGGTGGGAATCCCCAGATATGCTCAGACTTACTCGAAAATAACATAAAATACACCGAACCCACAGACATTGCAAACATATGGACCTCATAAATAAAGATATTGGGGACCTACAGACACTGGATCATAACCATTTCGGCTTTGTTAAGGGCCGATCCTGCCTCTTATACCTGGTTGATTTCTTTGAAACTGTCACCAAGGCCATTGACGAGGGGAAGGTGGTCCACACAGCCTACCTGGATCCTTGAAAAAGCCTTCGTTACAATACCCCACTCAGGCATTATAGATAAGCTCACCAGCTTAAATATAAACCTCTATATGTCACAGGTTGCAAACTGGCTGAAGGACAGAACCCACATGGTTATAATTGATGGAGCCATGTCAGACTCCAAACCAGTTACAAGTGGCATCCCACAAGGCTGAGTCCTGGGACCTCTCTTGTTCGGTATATATTTCTGGGAGGTACAGGCTAACACTGAAGGACTGTGGCTGACTAAGTTCTCAGATGACTGCAAACTGGTTACTGTAATCGACTCTCCAGCCGACGCAAGCATCCTACAAAAGGACCTCATAGAAACAGACAACTGGTGCCAAAGCTATGGTCTCAAGCTAAACATAAAAAAGTGTATAATCATCCCCTTTGGCAAAAACAAAGTGCCCACAAATTACCACATAGGTGGTAATCCATTAAGTACGGAAGTAGTAATTAGGGACCTGGGGCCCCAAGTTTGATAGCAATTTCTCATTTGACAAGCACGTGGCCAAAGTGGTTAGAAAAACATTTTTGGGATGTACCTTATTCACCTGCAGCAACTGGAAAGACCCCAAATGTACATCAACAAGAGGATCAAAGGCCTCAAACAGATGCCATATGCTGCCCGGTTAAAGAAACTCCAGCTCTACTCAGTGGCATACCGCCTGTTCAGAGGCAATCTGTGCCTGACGTATAAAGCCATGTCCAACCCGGAATTAATGGACATGCTGCACCTCAGAAAATCCAAATCCCATCGAGCTACGCGCTCAAGAGACTTGAACCTCAGCACTGAAATAAATAGGACATGATGGAGGAACAGATTCATAACCCAGAGGATCCCTTCACTCTGGAATAAAATCCCAGTCCAGGTTAGGCAGAGTCCCTCTGACTCTCTTCAAGAGGAATCTTGATGAGTGGATGGGAGATCGTAGGTTTACCCCGGGTATCACTTCTGTGTCACTGTTAGACAGAGGCACAGTATACTAACCTCGAAAAAGGGCATAGCAAAATTTAAAATGGGTGGCGAAAGCCAAACACACTCTGGCTAGGCTTATAAATGCCCTAGGGCAGATAGCCTAGTATGAACCTATGAACATAATGTTACTTTAATAGCTACATATTACATTTTTAAGTACACATAGTCATATCCGAATCAGAGACTATCCATGTGCAACTAACAGTGGGTAAAACCAGTTTATAGCTTGCTACATACCACCCTCCGAAATCAAGGAAACACCCTCGGCTGTTCAGAGAACACTGGAAAATATGAAGGTCTCTCCAAACACCATCATATTGGGTGACTTCAACTATCCAAACACCATCATATTGGGTGACTTCAACTACCCAAACATAGACTGGGAGCATTACTCTAGCTCCAACACCCTAGCACAAAGGTTCCTAGAATTTATAAATTCAAATGCTATGTAACAACTTGTTACCACTCCCACAAGAGGGGAAAACATACTGGACCTTATCACCAACATGGGGACTCTATGCGCCAGACCAGAAGTGTACCCCTCACTGGTAAGATCACACAATAATCAGACCATAAACTAATCTCACTGGATATTCACATCCCAAGCTCAGTACTTGCAAAAGTTCTGCATAGATTCTGGCTTTCTAAATCTCATTCCAGATCCTGCTGCTCTTATTCAAAGTGCATACATAATGTCATTCCCAATCTGACATTTATTTGAAACATAGCATCCATTTATGGCACATGTAAACAAGGATGCCACAAATGGCATTAAAAAGGAACCACAAACTTGGTTTTATTACTCTGTAGCAAACACCTAATTTACTGGGATTATGAGACTTCAAGGGTCACCACAGAGACTATTTGAACAAACACATTATTTACTTTCCCCACAAGTATATGTTCAACACTGTACCAAACAAAAATACTGTGATGTTCAGCTATTAGAGGTTCAAAGTTGCATTATAAAGGTCCTAGTGTCATTAGCCTAGTATGCACCTCTAATTTGAGATATTTACATACAGATGATTTTTGGTTATAACATGATTTACTGGCTACCTCAGTCCATCAGAGACAGTCATCCCTAAATGCAATCTTGTGTACCGACTACTACCTCTATGATATTACATTGTCTTGAAACGGCAAGGCTTAGAATGACTTCCAGGTTCATAGCCTACTAATATTTGATGATCCTATTATCCCACAATCTCTCCCTGCTATCACCAGGGAAAAGGTGCTCACTGCCCTCTGTAAGGCAAAGAACACTGCACTGATAGGCCCTAGGATGCCTTCTAAATAGCATGAAACATGATCAGGTCTCTGGATTGCTATTTAAACTGTAGTCTCAAAAACAGGCTTCATGCCTAATGAATGGTGAACAGCAACAGTGAGAGCATCTGGGAAAACAGAAAAAAATAAAATTTTAAGCTTGTTTCTTGACTTTCCTGTTTAGTGGTATACACTATTTTTGGCTTCTGAGCCCCCAAGCCCTTCTGTGTTGGAGGCAAGCCTTCTAGCTTATTTTTTTTTTTATAACTAGATAGTTTTCTAGTTTCAGCACAACTCTGTTTCTTTGATCTCAGCACTTGGGATTCAGTGCTCTGTTCCCACCCCCACTTCAAACTTTTAAATGCCATAAACACACACAATATAGTACAGTAAAGTCCTGAAAAGTTACACTATCTCATGCTCCCTTTTTTTAACCTTTAAGTGAAAAGGAAGCCCGAAAAAAGGTGGTCAGAAATGCCTACAAAGGATCTAAAAATTACTGATAAAGCTGGCGGTGACGTGTGCACAGGGACAACATGACTGCAAACACTAACTGACAAAGGAGGGACAAAACCCAAACATTATGATTTACTGTTAGGGCCCACCGTGAAGGTAGTCACCTGGAGCTTCTCTACACCTTTCATACAAAATTCCCTATTTGCCGTGCAACTTCTAAAATGGAGCCACAATGTCAAATAAGGACACATGCAGTCAGTGAAGCTATTTTTAAACATTAAATCCAGATGAACATATGCCAAAGTGATTATACAATGCAACAGTTTATAGAGATGGGGAATAGTATTCGTGCTGAAATACACTGTCCAAAGAGTTTTGTAATGTGCCACAATTGTGTGACCAAGTAGTATATAGCAAAGGGAATTAACTGTGTGCACCCACAAATGAGGAAGGGGGGAGGCATGCAATGGGCATATCCCCCTCCTCCAAAACAGAAATTTGTCTAGTAGTTTTTGTGCTATTACATTTAATGCTACCATGTAATTCAAAGGGTGCGATTAGTTAAGGTGTGTGACTTGCACCTGCAAATGTGTCTAACCACAATTTTGAGGAATTGTGAACTAATCATGACGGCCAACCACAACTCGGTAACTTTTCCTATCACTACTAAGAAATGAAGGTTCTCATAAGTCTTTTATTCATCATTTATTCCGACAATTGTTACCTGGGTCAGTCCGACTGAGCTAAAGCCCATTTTCAGTAGATGCCTGGGGGACTATCAAAAGTAGTAACATTAAGTACAGAGAGCTTCAAAAACAAGAAAGTCAAATTCTGAGGGGAGTGTAGACACCAATAAAATATCTAACCTAGCGCAGAAGTAGTATAGTAATTTACTATAGCTAAATAAAACAGTACTGTACAAAGAACACATCGGCTAACTCTGGAGTAGCAAATAAAAAATTGAACACAGGCAAGTGCATTATAAGCATCCTGAGGAGGGACACAGTAGAAAGTTAGGTTGTCTCCCAGATCTGCCAACTAAAGTGATTTTATCTAGCCTAATCCTTTATACTCCGTTTCATGTATTAAGAGATAGGAAATTGTCTAAAGGCTGCCCACATAGTGCAGTTGGCAGGGGCAGCATCACAACATGAAGGGAACCGTAGTTATCTAGTACAGCTGGTGTTGAGTTGATATGTACTTCCCTGACCTACAGACTAAAACAAAGACCCACAGCCAACAAAATTTGTGACAAGTCACTGTCAAATCCCATATGACACAAATACTACAGAAGAAAATTAAAATAAGCATAAATGAAATGGTAAAACATGCAGCATTGTCACATCCAGCAGACAAACCATCCGCCAGCATACCGCATGGACACCATTCCATTTTAAGTGGGAAACCTGGGTTGATCATTTTAGTTCCCTTTTATCTCCCATCTAGCAGCAGTGGTGAAGAAATTTACTTGAACACCTTATCACCAAATACTGCCATACACACTCGTACATTCCACCACCTATTAGTCAGATGGAATGGGTGGTATGGGGGCAAATCCCACAATGGACATCAAGCTGGACTTGAAACAAGATCACCCTTGCATGTGCAATGGCAAACCCTGCCCAAGCCAACCCCATTTCCATACACCACCACCCAAAGTTGTTTTACAAATATTCAAAGCATCAAAGAACTGTGCACTATCCATAAACTTGCCACCACTTTGGGATACAATATCAAAATAAAAAACATTTTTAATTATATTAATAAACTATATGCTAATATTACACACGGTTGGCTGTTACTACCTTAAGTAAGCAGTGCAGGCAACTATCAAATTTTTGTTTTGGTAGCTGCCAAAGCCCAAGTCAGACTACTTCATGGATTCTGAGAAAGAGGGGAAGACTGACTTTAAAACATGGTTATTATAACTTTGAAAGTTGCTAGAATAGGGCATTGTGCTAAGCATGCATTTGTGAAGGATGTGAAGGCTGAAACTCAAACGCAATACATTTAGTGACTTCAATCCTCACTGATTTTCCATAACACCACAAGTTTTATGAGGTACAGTGTAAAACTGAGAACAGTCCAAAACGGAGACAAATCTGGACAGTCTGTACACAAAGAACCAGGTCGTTATCTTTATCATTTATCAGATTCTCAGTGAAATTAGTTGGAAACATAACCCAAACCAGTTAAAAAAAAAAACAAACAAAAAAGGACTAATAAATGGAATATGTGGCAGTGTGCTTGTGTGATAAATGAAATATCTTTTGCCATGGAATTCAGGGAGGTGTTTTGTGACTACGGTTTCACCAGATATCACAAAACTTGTTCACTATAGGAGGTTTCATTTATCACTCTGCAGACCCCCACATGTATGCATATGCAATGCCTTCTGCGTAGTTGACCGAGCAGGTACCTTTCTACAATGGCACACCAACACATGTTACATGAAAGGAGAACTCCACAGGCACAGCAATGTCTGTATTCATTGACTTATTCCTCTCTACTTGCAATGAATTGTCAATCAAAGCCAAATTTATACTAAAATTGATTTCTGTAGTTGGTTATTTCCCAGTTAAATTATGAAAAATCACTTACTAAATCTGTTTAAAAATTCAGCACTGGACAGCTTGTGCACTAGATTAGCTTCAGCAATGCTCAAAATTTAAGGTGGATACTTCTTCTGTTATTTTTTTCATACTCACTTGCATCATCTGGTAACTATATCACAGCTTGAATTTACATATATTCAGTATCAGCAAAATGCACTGTGTAATGGTAGGACCTACCCTGTTACACATTACATCAGAAGTATTATGTGACACTGCATAAAGCAATATACTGACTACGCCTTTGCATGTCCATTAACTATATACTGTTGTTAACAGTAACTCACAAATACTTTTTTAGCACACTGGAAGCTTGCAATAGAAGATTATGCCTGTCCTGTAGCAGTAAACAAAAAGTGAGAATGTATTATTACTGCCAACATAATTTGGCAATGTACCTAATAAATACCAAAACTATACCTTTTTCAGTTTCAGATTTTTATTACACCAAAGGTAACTTCTGAATACAATCCTTGATATATATATATATATATATATATATATATATATATATATATATATATATATATATATATATATATATATATATATATATATATATATATATATAGTAGTTTATCATTATTTGGGATGGTTGACTGTAATATGACTTCCATACATCAGTTTGTAATTCAGAAGGTACACTAATGTAGCATGTCTGACATCTAACAAATATGCACAACATTAAACACTTGAATACATACAGCAACTGCCAACTCACAAGTCATGGTGCGACTTCAAAAACTGTAAGCATTCCTCAGACTTAAAATGTCAGCATTGTGAAGATAACATTTAATAAATACATCATGGTTAAATCAACTATTTGGTTTTCTATACTGTCACAATAAAAAGTACACATTAAACAACTGCTGGCTATAGCCGAAGATTAAACCCTACCGTGCATCTTGTCACAAACATTACATAAAGTTGCATAAAACTGTATGTTGATTTCCTTCTTGCACATCCTTTAGCTATTTCACGCTCTTAAACATTAGTCACAGCTATACAATTACTGTTTATAACTGCTCAATCAACTGGTGTAGAGGGATAAAACCATTACAATCCTTATCTGACTAGTTGCCAGGAGGTCATCTTTTGTCACTAACAAGAGGGAAGAAAAGAAGGACAAGGGTCGCCATATTCACCTTTGTTGAGGGAGAAGCAACTGGGCCATATGTGCATGAAGGGCTTCGCAGTTGGACTCGCAGTGGAAATGGGATCCCTTAGGCACTTGTCACAAGAAGGCAGGTCAAGGCAGGATGTCTACTTTGGAGAAAATCTGCGAGGAAGTGATAATCCCTGAAAACACCAATCTTAAATGTAGGTAATATGCCTTATAGGTTCATAGGTTCATAGGCAAGTACTAGGCTAGCTTCCCTTATGAGCCATTTTAAGCCTAGCCAGTTTCCCTTTTTGCATGCAAAATAGCCTAGTCCATTTAGTTATAGATTGGCCTTACCTATCCCATGGTCGAAAATTATATATTACCCTTAATGAGAATACATGGGATCATACCATAGATAATTTGCGGGGGACCCAGGAGCTGCATCTATTAGTAGTACGGGGGCAGTCCTGGAGTGCACAGACGTGAAAAAGAATTGAAAGATTTTAGTTAAAAATTTTGAGTAAATTAATGTGGAGAAAACATTACTGTATTTCTCTTATGGATTGCCCTTCTAACATTACTGTATTTCTCTTATGGATTGCCCTTCTGTGCTTACTAATAAGAAAATTAATTCAACACATCCTGGATTGAATTTTTTACTTGATTTACCAAGTTTAAGAGATTTGAGATGACAGCTCAGTTTTATTTATTTATTTTTATAACAGTCAGTATCAGTACTAGGTTCATATTGTTTCAAATCTGCGGAGTACTGTGTACAGTTATCCCACTGACAACACCTGGAGAAAGTTTCTTACATTGTTTTGTTTCAGTACACATACATGCACACACAATCACATATATTAAAAAAACACATACATGCACCTATGCATTATATCTATATATACACAGCACACTTAACAATGAATCAAGAATAAATCCAGAAAAAAATCATGGAGACATTTTAAAAAAATAGTAGTACTATTAACTTGGGACATTGACAAAAATAAGAGAATGTGAATTTATATCAGTTTGCTAAAGTAAAAGAAGTCTGGAATGCTAATTAACTATAATATATAAAGAAGTCTGGAATGCTAATTAACTATAATATAACTGTAAAATAACTAATTCACCCCTCTTTCTCAAATTGTCACATGGGCTTTAAGAGAAATTGAGAGGAGAGGAGAGAGCTAAAATTTGAGTCTAAACATCATATGGCTGATATGCATGACACACGTGTGTGTGAGTATGTAAATACGTGGAACTACGTGCATCACGATAATGTGCAAGTTTCACGCCATAATCTGAGCACTTCATGCCACACAGTGCTACATCACTTAAAATTTTATTTTTGTTGTTCTCAAAGGGTCTAGGGTTACTACTTATCGATGCAAGCTCCGCTGACTAGAGCGGCCGCCGTGAGGGCACCAGCTGATGCCCCGTAGATCTTTCAGGCGTCCTTCAATAGATGAGGGGCTTGCTCCGATGTGGTACAGCCCCAAAAATCCGCAACCAGCAAAGGAAATGTTCCATCCTTTCTCACAATCGGACATGTTAAGTGTACAATCGCTGAAAGAAGACTGATCTCTCGGTGCAACTAAACTTCATTATTAACGGTGGTGACCTAAAAACTCCACAGCCGGGTAAGACCTAAGCTGAACTACACAATACTTCCCCCCACACTCCGATGCTTACACTGTCATGTATACACACAAAATCACACACACACCCCTACACACACACAAAATCACACACACACCCCTACCTTACTCACTCTGATAAGCGTCCAAACTTTGCACTGTGCGATGTCAGCATCTGCGCCTGGACCGTTCTTAAAGAAAAACGCCCAAAAAACTTTAAATTTTAAATTAAAAGGTGAACTAGTCAAAACAAACTTCTGAACAGAGTCTGCCAACATGCTGATTACACTCCACGTGTTTTTTTTTGCGCTTCCGAAGCAAGCACAACCGCCAACTTGAAGGGTGCTACACGTTTCTGTGAAGAAAGGTAAAAGAAGGTATGGTCCCAAAGACAGCAGATGTTCAGCGTGCTCCCACAGACAATATACAGCCTGAACGGCCCAAGACAGCTGTGATATCAATACTAACATGCAGTACGCTAGCACTGTGTTACGGGGAAACCAGAAGCTCAATCCAAAGCCCCTAACAACTAGCCTGCTACAGGTCTGAAAAGGCATTGAGTTCATTTCTTGCCCCAGTCATCACATTCAGAAAGTAAAAAAATACCAAGTTTTAATAGGAAGTCATTCACTAGCGGAGAATTTATACACTGAAAAACGTCACCGCAAAATGAAAGCTAACGCTAAGATTTACAGGAACCAGCAGTACAGGGTTAAAAGCTGATGTATCAAAATACTTAATTTGCTGCATAACAAACACAAGAAATGTAGCACAGGAAAGCTGCCAACACTGCACAATGAAAGCTACCGTGAAATCAAAAGCTAAAAGCAGTAACGCCAAAAAAAAAAAAAACGAATCCTGCTAGCAATACTTCCAATCAGCAAACACTTCAACCACTAACACAACGCAACAAAATACTAACGACTCACAACTACAGCATAAAGACACATTAAACATATGCTAACAAGAAATAGATATCAACATCGTCCGGAATTTTAATTACAAACAACTTTGATAGTTTTTAAAATAAAGTTTACTCACCAGTTTAGCAGATCCTGGAAAATAAGACGATACGAGCAGAGCTTCCCACAGCAGGTTCCTTTAGCAAAATACTGCGTACTAGAAACCGCAACAGGAAAATAACTTTCCCTACATCTTGCAGCTTTATTTGAGGACTCCAAGGCTGGGGGAAGGACAAGGCAGCTGTAACGTCACAGAATGGGTGGGTTTGATTGTTTGAGCCGGCCATGGTGATGTCACTTTGTGGGGAGGGAACTGTTTACAAAAAAAAAAAAAAAAAAAAAATAGCAATACTGCCTGGCCACGATGACGTGAGTAATTGGGAGACAACTGCAAGTTTGTCGCAAACGCGAGAGAATGTTTTATAAACGGAAACAATCACTGTATGCTAAGGTAGGCTTGTTTGTGAAAAGTCAGGGGAATTAAAATGTTGTAAACTACGCTTTGTTGTTCCTTGATGCAGGAATGTGTAAATAGGGATGAAAAACGCAGGGAAGTTGAGGAAATCAGTTTAAAAAGCCGTTGTACTCCTTTAAACAGATGAAGGAGCAGACTAGAGAATGCGTTTAACAGACAAAAAATGCACATAAAGGTTCGAATAGAGCAATCACAAACATAAAATACAACTCTCAGTATGAAAAACCAGTTTACAGTTAAGTAATGTTAAAACAGTTTAAAACAGTACATAAATGCAGTGAAACAATAAAAAAAGCTTTATAACAGTGCAAAAATAAAGTAGATCAACTGTATAGCACAATTATAAGCGTTTCAGAAGTGCAATTCAGTGAAATAAGTGTAAGAAATAACTTAGCCTGCTCTTGGAATCTTAAGGAATTTCCACTTATGCAATGCAATCCAGAGTCTGACAATACAAGCAGAGCCTTTATAAGACACAGGGTTTATATAGCAGTAAGAATGGAAGAGTTGGGAAGATCAGATTACTCCTCAGCCCCTGCTATTACCCAATCACTCGTACTACAGAAGGTCAAGAGGCCTTGTTACTCTCAATAATGACAATCAGCAGAAAATGGTTGCCAGAAACACAAACAAAACTTCCAGCCTACACAACAGGCCTCTATCAAGATTATGTCACCTGAGCAGAACACAGAAACCTCACTTTAAAAGCATAGAAAGAACACCCACAAATAGAAAATCCAAGTCTCAGTACGAAAAAGCAGTTTACAGTTTAGTAATTTAAATAAAACAAAAACAATTATAGTAATGCACACTATTGGCTTTCCCACTGTTATTAAGCTAGCGACTGCATTTCGCCTGTTTTACTGCTACTTTAAGTGATTTCTGCATTTTACACTGTTTATTGCACTTTAAGTTACTAATTGTTGCAAATTGTTTCTGTAGGCTACACACTAAAGTGCGCTAGCCGATTTACAGCATTTATAGCATTTACTGTCTGTTTTTTTCCTTATCTCTGTAATAAAACAAAAAAATCTCTTGTTTTCCCACTTTACTGAACTAGAGTAGTCCAGTTTCAGAGTTGCTGATCCCTGGGCTTTGTTTTTAGTTCCTGTTACTGATCCATTGCCTTATTAGGAAGGAGGGAAGTTTCTTTGCTTACCAGTGGGAGTGGGAAGCACTGAGCGGCCTTTTTGTCCGATTTGGTGAAGTTTCAGCCAGAAACTAGTAGTCCATTGGTTGTTTTGGGCCAATTCCTAGCTCCCTTCAGCCCCCTGCTATAAAACACGCTAAACTGTACTGCTGATCTAACCAGCATATCCTATAACTTAAAAGTTCATCTCTACTTGATTCCCAAGTAGACTATTCTCTATCTGTAAAGCCTAGCACTTACTCCTACAGTACTTGCACCTTGATAAAGCACTCTTATTATAGATAGTACCCCACCAGCCCAAATCCCACTTCCCCCGGAGTCCTTTGAAAGTTCTTTATCTACTACTTCTAGTATGTCGAGGGATCAGTTGCTAGTGTCCTCTCCAGCTCAACTGGTGAACCTGGGAATATTGAGGCAATGTTACAATTGCCTCATGTACACAGACAATCCTCTCCTTCTCCCACAAAACACAAATATATGCGAGAGATGCAACTATACGGCCAAACTGGAGGCTGAGCTCTCTCAACATAGGACTGGCAAGACCAGACAGGAGGAGAAGGCAACCACACACAATACATACCCAGACACACATGGTACCATCACAACTTCAAATCATACACATACTCACACAAAGACATACTCGGAGGCTCTGATCAAAAATTTACCAAAACAGCAGAGGCCACCAAAGCAGACACCCAAACAACTACCACCTCACGACCCAACACATGCAACACATAGACCACACAGTCAGAGTGTCAAACAGTCACAGCCCTTAAGGCCAAACAAAATGCCAGACACACTTGTCATTGGTGATTCCATAGTCAGACACACTGGCGTCCGCTCACCAGACTGAGTAAGGAGAAGGTCACAGTAAGCTGCCTGTCGGGCGCTAGAATCCGCCACATAACGCAAGCACTCAGGTCTCTCAACAGCAGGTACAAGTACGACTCAGTCATTGTCCACGCTGGTGTCAACAACCTGAGACGTACCTCCTTGGACTACATGAAAAGGGACGTCAAGGAGCTCTCTGATTATGTAGCCCAGGCAGGTATGACCCTGACCTTGAGCAGTATCCTACCTTCACCTAGAATGATGCCACAATACAGTGATAAGATGATCAGCTTTAATAATTGGCTTAAATTCTGGTGTCATTCAAAGGGGATCCAATGTCTGTCTGCCTGGGATGACATGCTGGACAAGCCACGCTGCTTCAAGGGACGGCTTGCACCTGTCACCCTGGGCTTCCGGATATTGGCAAAGGCTCTTGCCACCCCATAGTGCCTTTTTAGGCAAGGCTCAAATTCTAAACCTACCACCCTAGAACACCAAAAGGAAAAAAACTAAGGGTAATGCTGCTCAATGCCAGAAGTCTCAATCTCAAGATGCACGCCTCGAGGCCCTTCTCAATATGGAGAACATCGATGTCTGTGCTGTGACAGAAACCTGGTTCAAGGCTCCTGAGAGCACCCCAGCACTAACAGGTTTCACCTCATATCATACGTTCGGACCCAAAATCCGGACAACACCAAGAAAGGAGGGGTGTCCATATTCATAAAGGACACCCACACCTCAAGGTTGGTGGCAACGCACAATGCATCGGAGACCATCCAGGTGCAATTAACCATAGGCAAGACTGCTCTGCAATTTGTAGCATGTTACAGGCCACCCTCTCAAACTCAGGAACCTCACATGGCCTTCCTGAAAACATTGGAGGGATAAATGTATCTCCAAACACCATCATACTAGGTGACTTCAACTACCCTAATATAGACTGGGAACACTACTCAAGCCCGAACACTCTAACCCAAAGATTCCTGGAGTTCATAAACTCAAATGCCATGGAACAACTAGTCACCATCCCCACAAGAGGTGAAAACATACTTGATCTCATCATCACGAACATGGGATCAAAATGTTCAACACCGAAGTATACCCTCACTGGTGAGATCAGATCATAAACTAATCTCGCTGGAGGTCCTCATCCCGCCCCACCTGAAACAAAAAGACCACAGTGAAAAACTTCTCAAAAGCCGATTTCACACTTCTAAAAACTAGTGTGGTCTCCTTTAAGGCCCCTGAGCCAGTGGTAAACATTACTCAAACCACTGAATCACTTACAAATGCCTTCTACCAGCACCTACAGGACTGCATGGATCAGGCAATCCCAAACAAAACTAAGACTCTCTGTACCAAAGGCAAGCGTCCAGTCTGGTGGACCCCAGCCATAAACAAGC
This sequence comes from Protopterus annectens, assembly GCF_019279795.1. Lineage (NCBI taxonomy): Eukaryota > Metazoa > Chordata > Ceratodontiformes > Protopteridae > Protopterus > Protopterus annectens. The sequence goes on along the minus strand of NC_056741.1, from coordinate 1,243,719,719 downwards.
TCTACAACAAAAGGAGGAAGCTACTACAAGATAGAGCAAAATCCTTGAAAGGTAAGACACCTTTGATCATTATAAGTAAAAACTAAGAGCTCTCATAAAATCATCCAAGGCAAATTTTGAGAGAAAAATCGCCAAGGACTCTAAAGACAATCATAAGGCCTTCTTTAGCTATGTTAGAAACCTAGGAGGAAACTCCCAGATATGCTCAGAATTAGTTCAAAATGATGTGAAAATTACTGAACCTACACACATTGCTAACATACTGGCTGACAGGTTCAGTGCAAACTTCTCCCCCCCCCCAAAGGAGAGATATCTATTCCAGGGGATTGTAGCCCCCCAAACAACTCCAACGCCCAGGTGAGAACTGCCCTCACTAAGGCAAAAAACACAGCATCCATGGGACCGGATGGTGTCCCCGGCTGTGTGCTTCATGAACTTAACGAGGAATTAAACCCACAGTTAGGACAGCTGTTTAATCTTAGCCTCACCTCAGGATACGTACCCAAGGAGTGGCGCACGGCGACTGTGGTCCCACTTCATAAGGGCGGTGCCTCCACAGACCCTGGAAATTACCGCCCCATTAGCTTGACAAGCCTTATCTGCAAAGCCATGGAGAGGATCATAATGGAACTCATAAATAAAGACATAGGGAACTTGCAGACTTTGGATCCAACCCAGTTTGGCTTTGTCAAAGGCAGATCCTGCCTCTTAAACTTGGTTGACTTTTTGAGACAGTCACCAAGGCCATTGATGAGGAAAGGCAGTCCATACAGCCTACCTCGACCTGGCAAAGGCCTTCAACACAATACCCCACTCAGGTATCATCGAAAAACTCATCAGCTTGAATGTAAACCCATACATCACAAGATGGGTTGCAAACTGGCTAAGCGACAGAACCCACAGGGTCAGAGTTGCTGGAGCCATGTCAGACTCAAAGCCTGTCACAAGTGGTGTCCAACAGGGCTCAGTCCTGGGTCCACTCTTGTTCGGCATCTACTTTTCTGAAGTACAAGCAAACACAGGAGGGTTATGGCTGACAAAGTTTGCAGATGACTGCAAACTGGGCCATAGTCGAAAACACATCTGACACAGATATCCTCCAGAAGGGCCTCACAGAAATGGATAACTGGTGCCAGAGCCATGGCCTGAAGTTAAACACCAAAAAATGCATAGTCATACCCTTCGGGAAAAACAAGGTTACCCCTAGCTACCATATAGGTGACAATCCACTGAGCACAGAAAAAGTCATCAGGGATCTGGGGACCCAAGTTGACAGTAGTCTTCGCTTGACACTCATGTTGCTAAAGTAGTTAGGAAAACCTTCTATATCGCCCACCTGATCATGAAGGGATTCACATCTAGATCAAGGGAGGTCATCGTCCCCCTGTACTCATCACTCATTAGACCTATGATTGAGTACAATGCCCGTTCGAATGTATCTGACCAGACACCTGATGCAGCTTGAAAGGCCCCAAAAGTTCCTCACCAAAAGGATAAAGGGTCTCAAAAATATGTCTTATGCTGCCCGACTGAAAGAACTCCAGCTTTATTCAGTCTCATACCGCTTGCTCAGAGGTGACCTGTGCCTGACATATAAGGCCATGTCAAACCCAGATTTGATGAATATGCTTCACCTCAAAAATCTAGATCCCTCAGAACCACAAGGGCGGGAGACTTAAACCTTGACACGGTTATAAATAGAACGTGCTGGAGGGACAGATCCATCACCCAGAGACTCCCTATGCTGTGGAACAAAATCCCGGTACATGTGAGGCAGAGCACCTCGCTGGCCTTGTTCAAGAGGAATCTTGACCAATGGATGGGAGATTGCAGATATACCCCAGGGATTACTTCAGTGTCACTGCTTGACAGAGGCACAGAAAAATGATAGGCATAGTTTTTATTCAAACTAAAGGGGTGGCGAAAGTCACATAACTATGGGCTAGGCTTATAAATGCCCTTGGGCAGATAGCCTAGTATGAACCTATGAACCTATTACAGTTCCTAGCTGTAACCACTAAATGAAAGTTTTAAACAGATCAAGGAGCAGACTAAAGAATGCTTTTAACAGACAAAAATGCACATAAAGGTTCGGATAGAGCAATCACAAACAGAAAATACAACTCTCAGTATGAAAAAGCAGTTTACAGTTAAATAATGTTAAAACAGTTTTAAAAAGTACATAAATGCAGTGAAACACTAAAAAGAAGCTTTATAACAGTGCAAAAATATAGTAGATCAACTGTATAGCACAATTATAAGCATTTCAGAAGTGCAATTCAGTGAAATAAGTCTAATAAATAACTTAGCCTGCTCCTGGAATCTTAAGGAATTTCCACTTATGCAATGCAATCCAGAGCCTGACAATACAAGCCCTACATGACAAATAATTGAAATGCACAATCATTGAATGAAAATTTACCAATGCTGGTATTAAAAAAAAAAACACAGGGCTGGCAATAAACAAAATTAATAAAAATACAAATGATCAAAAAAGAAACGTGGAACAGTTTCTCTTTCTGATCATACCCCAAAACATAGTAGCACATTCAGACCAAATGTTTCTGCGTAATGATGATGTTATAGTAAGGGTTTTCAAAGAAACACACAACACCACACCAGAAAAAAATCGTGAAGTTCTTTACTAATGTCTCCAGTACCTCAGCTTACGCCTTCAAGGAATACATTTTTACACCAAGCAGCATCCATTTATACAATTCAATTCCCCAATGTAACAAGCAAACAATGAAGAAATGATCCCATTCGTAAAGAGCCCATACTTATCGACACAAGCAAATGACAATTGTAAATGAATATATTATTCATTGCATACTTTTATATATTATTACTATTCCACATCATTAAAACTCTTCATGTCTTAGTTCACAAAATGTATACATATATTTTAAATTTAAAATAAACATTCTAATGCCATTGTGAATGAGTATGATGAGAAATATAAAAAACATACAAAAAGTATGACCTTCAATATTATACCAAAACTTGTCCTGTTGGTCATACCCCTACCGAGTCACAGTGATGGAGGGAACATAGACACATGTTCTTACACTAAATATAGTTGCATATTACAAATCCCCATAGCGAAAATGTATATGTGCATCCTATTGTTGACTATTAATGTTCAAATCCAGTTCCATGTTTAACCCTCTAGGATGTAAAGTTCTAAAATTAATAATACATTCTGTCTCCAAGAGAGTCAAATGTCCTGCTGCTTGTCCTTCCCTCTGTGGTTTTGGTCTAGACAGTCCACCAAAAAAAGAAAGTTTCATCAGAGCCCCCATGGGCCTCAATGAAATGTTCCGCAACAGGACTGTCCATCCTTACCCTTCTGATGTCCCCCAAATGCTCCATGATCCTCTTTTTGACATCTCTTTTCATCTTCCCTACATACCACATGGTTGGGGTACATCCACAGCTCATAATATATACTACTCCTCTGGTGTAACAGTTATAAAACTCCCTTGCAGTGTACATCTTTCCATTGATGTTCATGCCATGTACATTTTTAATTTTCCTACACACAATGCACTTTCTACATGAATAACTTTCTTTCTTGCCTTGTTTATTATCCAATTTTCCTGTGGACAATAGTTCTTTTAAGTTCTTGGTTCTACTGTAGGAAAATGTGACCTTCTCTGGAAAGATTTTAACATATAACTTTCAGTTAAAGCAATTGTAGATCTGCACTTTATTTTAATGAGTCATTGTTAAAGAACTGTCCACTTTCTTATAGTTTAAATTTTACTTTAACTAGATCTGTGATTCACATGGCCAGGTCATATATACTGTCACATACCAGTTTATAGATTTATCCAAAAGTATTCAGAGTAAACAAAGTAATATATTCTTACACACACGCACACACACACACACACACACACACACACACACACACACACACACACACACACACACACACGCACACATGCACACACATCCACACACACCCACACACACCCCCACACACACCCACACACACACACACGTGCACACACACATTTTGTTTTTATATATTTTTTTAATTACAATTTCGAAGTTTCAAAATTTCGTTCTTATGGTCTCGACCATTTGCAGTTTGAAGTTTTGAAACTTTAAGCTTGTGAAGTAGATACATTGGTAGATGACAAATAATTGAAATGTACAATCATTGAATGAAAATTTACCAACACTGGTATTTAAAAAAAAAATGCAGGGCTGGAAATAAACAAAATTAATAAAAATACAAATGATCAAAAAAGAAATCGGGAACAGTTTCTCTTTCCGATCGTACCCCAAAACATAGTAGCACATTCAGACCAACATTTTCGGAGTAATGATGATGTTATAGTAAGGGTTTTTCTCAGGTTTGGTGTCAGGTTAGGGTAAAGAGACAGGAAGAGAGAAGGGTCATGGTTATGGTTAGCTCGTATTAGCAAGGTGGTACACGGGGCATGTCAAAATGTAAATCAAACATATTTATTATAAAACATAAACCTGGGCTTGTCATTGTAAGGTAAAACAATAACTAGTTCAGTTAAAAAGGAAAACAACATAGAACAATTAAAATAAATAAAAAAGAGAGAGGTTAGGTAAGATTCATATAAGAATGTCCTGAGACTGTACTGTATAATGATACCTCTTCAAAAATATTCAAATTCTATTACTATAAAATAATACTAAAATAGCACAAACTCAAATTCAAGTAAGTATAATAGTATTTTAGAATGAATCAGGTGAGTACAATATCTTCTAGACTGAATAGGTCCTAAGGGATTAAAAAAATTGATATAATAACTAATAACTTTTAACTCAGCCCCATAGCGCAGGGGAATGAAGCCTTCACTGTGATCCAGGTACCTAGCTGATCTGTGTTTGATTAGCAAAACAGGTGCTGGAAGGAGAGGATGACAATCAGTGGCTGATACAGGATGTCACATCCAGGGGTGAGGTAGTGGTATGTAAAAGATACAGACAGGGTACCAGGTATAAAGTGAACACTAGGAAATGCCTGATGGCTTATACTTGAGATGCCATTTCCAATGCAGAAAGGATACAATCTAAACTGAACTCAGTACTATTAGACAATTGTAGAGAAACAACTGAAATAATGAGGCTTAATGGATGTCTGTTTATCCGTCTGTCTTTCTGTCTATCTGTTCCTTCAATGTAGGGTTCAATTAGGAACTCAGGCAACTGAAAGAGTTGGAGGGATGATGCATGTGTCCATCCTGGGGGGAAAACACATGGCCCGAAGTACAATATTGCCTCCAGATATGACCAGTGGTGAAGGGTGGGGCAGCAAAAAGAAAAAGTGGGTGGACCATTGAACAATAAAAAAAAAATAGGATAGAAGCACAGATGATCAAGCCTCCAGGGCACCCTTAAGATCAAAGACTGGCCCTAGCAACACTGGAAGACGTCTGGGGGTGGTAGGAGAAGGTCAGGTAGACCTGCTGAGGATGTGGAGCACTAGGGGCCAGGCTGGTAATAATGAGGTACAAGGGGACCAAAAAACAAATAAATTGCACCACACTCTGGTGCAGATGCTACTACAGCCTGTAAAGTGGACAAGGTACTAAAGATAATGAAAGCAGAGGCAGCAGTTGGAGTCAAGCCTCTTTGACAAGTTATACAAGCTGTCCCATCAAAGATGTCATAAGATGTTATGTAAGCACTGTTCTCAAATATGGTACTTTTTAAGACAATGCACAGGGGGAAGAGGAATGTGTTACCCTTCATGAAGAAAACTATCTTCTCCATGAGCCATATCATGCCTGAAGACCTATGCCTTCTATCAAGAACATTTTCAGTTTGCATGTTGTCCATAACTGGAGAGATAATGCTGCTGTTCATCACACAGAGATACCTCATAGACCTGCAGAAATCTCTTCTGTAAAAAACTGATGGGACCTTCCACACCCATTCGGCTTGTCTGGAGGGCTTTCCCTGTCTTTTGTGTTTTAATCATGTTGCATTTATTTGAAATTTTAACTTGGCCAAATAAACCAGTCAGTGCTTAAGTTTGAAAAAATAAAATACAAAAAAGGCTTTGCCTACTGCACCTCCCTTTACTAATATATACTACCTTAATGGTCACACTCTCATGGAGGAAAAAAAACTTATTTTAATCACTGGTGGAGAAAAATAAATTTCCTTTGCTTAAATATTCATGTACTTTAGGGAAAAATAAATCAATATTTTTAAACTTGTCTGCTTTACATTCAGTTCAGAGCACAAAACACACCTGCAGTCAGGTCTGCAGTATACATGGGTAGACTGGTGCTGAGAAGAATGACAGGATGAGCCTTGCAGGTCACAGACTAGTGCAGCAGCTCACACAGCTATCCTTGCAGGTCACAGACTGGTGCAGCAGTTTGCACAGCCTCCTTTGCAGGTCACAGACTGGTGCAGCAGCTCACACAGCCATCCTTGCAGCTCACAGATTAGTGCAGCAGCTTACACAGCCATCCTTGCAGTTCACAGACTGGTGCAGCAGCTCAAAAAGCCATCCTTGCAGGTCACAGACTGGTGCAGCTGATCACACAGCCATCCATACAGGTCAAGGACTGGTGCAGTAGTGCACCCAGCCATCCTTGCAAGTCACAGACTGGTGTAGTATCTCACACAGCCATCCTTGCAGGTCACAGACTGATGCAGCAGTTCACACAGCCATCCATGCAGGTCAAGAACTGGTGCAGTAGTGCACACAGCCATCCTTGCAGGTCACAGACTGATGCAGAAGCTCACACAGCCATCTGTGCAGTTGACAGACTGCTGCAGCAGCTCACACAGCCATCCTTGCAGGACACAGACTGGTACAGCAGCTCAAATAGCCATCCTTGCAGGTCACACACACTGATGCAGCAGCTCACACAGCCATACTTGCAAGTCACAGACTAGTGCAGCAGCTCACACAGGCATCCTTGCAGATCACAGACTGGTGCAGCACCTCAGGCAGCCATCATTACAGGTCACAGACTGGTGTAGCAGATCACACAGCCATCCTTGCTGGTCACAGACTGGTGCAGCAGCTGACGTTGCCATCCTTTCAGTTCACAGACTGGTGCAGCACATCACACAGCCATCCTTGCAGCTCACAGATTGGTGCAGCAGCTCACACAGCCATCCTTGCAGGTCACAGTCTGGTGCAGCAGCTGTCCCAGCTATCCTTGCAGGTCACAGACTTTCACTGCAGCTCACATGTCCATCTTTGCAGGTCACAGACTGGTGCAGCTGCTCACACAGCCATCCATGCAGTTCAAGGACTGGTGCAGTAGTGCACACAACCATACTTGCAGGTCACAGACTGGTGTAGTATCTCACAATGCCATTCTTGCAGGTCACAGACTGGTGCAGCAGCTCACACATCCATCCTTGCAGGTCACAGACTGATGCAGCAGTTCACACAGCCATCTGTGCAGTTGACAGACTGGTGCAGCAGCTCACACAGCCATCCTTGCAGGTCACACACTGGTGCAGCAGCTCACACAGCAATGCTTGCAGGTCACAGTCTGGTGCAGCAGCTCACACAGCCATCCATGCAGGTCAAGGACTGGTGCAGTAGTGCACACAGCCATCCTTGCAGGTCACAGACTGGTGTAGCACCTAACACAGCCATCCTTGCAGGTCACAGACTGGTGCAGCAGCTCACACAGCCATCCTTGCAAATCACAGACTGGTGCAATACCTCACGCAGCCATCCTTGCATGTCACAGACTGGTGTAGCAGCTCACACAGCCATCCTTGCAGGTCACTGACTAGTGCAGCAGCTCATGTTGCCATCCTTTCAGTTCACAGACTGGTGCAGCACATCACACAGCCATCCTTGCAGGTCACAGACTGGTACAGCAGCTCACACAGGCATCCTTGCAGTTCACAGACTTATGCAGCAGCTCAAACAGCCATCCTTTCAGGTTACAGACTGGTGCAGCAGCTCACAAAGCCATCCTTGCAGATCACAGACTGCTGCAGCACCTCACGCAGCCATCCTTGGAGTTCACAGACTGGTGCAGCAGCTCACACAGCCATCCATGCAGGTCACAGAATTGTGCAGCAGCTCACATAGCCATTCTTGTAGTTCACAGACTGGTGCAGCCACCCAAACAGCCATCCTTGCAGGTCACAGACTGGTGAGGCAGCTCACACAGCCATCCTTGCAGTTCACAGACTGGTGCAGCAGGTCACACAGCCATCCTTGCAGATCACAGACTGGTGCAGCCGCTCATGCTGCCATCCTCGCAGGTCACAGACTTGTGCAGCAGCTCACACAGCCATCGTTGCAGGTCACAGACTGGTGCAGCTGCTCACACAGCCATCCTTGCAGATCACAGACTGGTGCAGCAGCTCACACAGCCATCTTGCAGGTCACAGACTGGTGCGGCAGCTCACGCAGCCATCCTTGCAGGTCACAGACTGGTGCAGCAGCTCACACAGCCATCCTTGCAGGTCACAGACTGGTGCAGCATGTAATAATTTATTTAACGGTAGTCTCTACAACATACTTCTAGTTACAACTATGATAATAATAAATGTGTATCAGCATATTTTATTGTAGTTTTTAAGTGACATTTTTTTTTAAGAACACATTATTTTTTGTGGGTGTGGGTGAATCTATTTTGCATGTGTGTGTGTGTGTGTGTGTGTGTGTGTGTGTGTGTGTGTGTGTGTGTGTGTGTGTGTGTGTGTGTGTAGAACACTTGGTCATGTGTTGAACAGACATAACCACGCACTCATTGTGTTGCAGGATCTGTCTAACAAGCCTTGGAGACTAGGTGTGTGGAAATAGAAAATGAAATTTTAGCAAATAAACCTGCATATTTTATTGTAGTCTTGAAGTGACATTCTTTTAAATCAACACATTAGATTATGGATGGGTAGGTGAACTTATCGTATGTGTGTGTGTGTGTGTGTGTGTGTGTGTGTGTGTGTGTGTGTGTGTGTGTGTGTGTGTGTGTGTGTGTGTGTGTGTGTGTTTATGTCTGTATATGTATATATATATTTATCTATACACATACGGGAGGTGCACTCACTATGTCTATCCTACCAGTTAACAAGCATGAACTGAAATAATTCTGAAGCTTCCATTGTCATCTATGAGTCAATGCTGGATGTTGTAGAACAAAGAAACTAACACTAGGTTAAGTAAATCAACCTTAAGTCTAGTTGCACTAAACAGTATGCAAAGCAAAAAATCTTTTTTATGTCTATCCATATGTATAAATAGCTATATCATGTGTGTATACATATATATATATATATATATATATATATATATATATATATATATATATTTAATGCACTGCAGAGAAGAAAGAGGAAACTGTGATAATTGTTACAAATACATGCTTTCCCCTCGCATGCTCTAATGGCATATTATTGCTGTGCTCGCCTGGGGATTACAGCTTCATCAGAGAACATACCAAGGCTGACTTATTTCTCTGACATTTATGCTAATAATGGAAGCACTCACCAGAATGCTGAGAAAGTCTGCTCAGCAGTGTGTAGATCAATCGTATAGCAATGACTCATCCATAACCTTTCTCCTCAAACTGTGTAATGAATTACAAAGAGGCAGATAGAGTGTTCCCTGGTGTGCTGTTTACTTGTATTATCTGTGCTATAACCTTAATGTTTTACATATTCAGTGTAAATGGCACTGACCTCATTATCATGTAATGTGAAATTAAGAGCTGAACCGTATATGCTGTAAGCTTCCAGCTAATTATTTGGGTATATATTATCTGCAAGGTTATGGAGTCTTATACACAGCTAGAAGCAACTGCTAATAAATGGCAGACCCCTGACTCTTGTGTGACACTGACTTAAATTTTTAGCTCATGGCAGTTTTCCTCCGCCAAAATGCTCATGCTGCTACACATCTTTTACCTGGTCTCCCTTATTCTGGCAAGTATTTCTCCTCCCCTTTTATGAACTTAATAAACATGATGTATGGAGACCTCCTATGGGTAGGAGGACATGTCAAAGTGTGGCACTTGAGAGACTGCTGTAATCACTCTTTTAGGCGGGGATGTTGATTACCAGTGCTGAATGGGGAGTTGGCTTTACTCACTCTGTGCATTGTGGGTAGAGCTGTATTCTTCAGGTGACATGGTTTGCTCAGATTCAGGGAGCTGGTATGAAAGGTTCTTTCCACCACTGGCTCTATCTAACACATTCATAGGTGCTTACCCATTGTGGTGTTGTTCCTGGAGTGCGGTGATGAGATCCCCTTGGCTGCTAACTAAAATAAATTTGAAGTTTTAAATTGCACCGAAATGTCACCTCCTTAAAGACAGGCAAAGAGTCACATCAGGTTTAAAATATGTGCATATAAGAGTTTTCATTGCATATAGAATGTGTCTAATCCCTAAAATGCAAATTTGGTCAAACCTTAACAAATTCTCAACTTCCTGTACTCCCATATTGGGGGCCTTCACCCCCACACCCCTTACTTTATTTTCCTCTCTTTTTATCAGAAAAAAAAGTGATTAGATAACAAAGAAAAAAATGCTACTTTATCTTTTTGTCATGATGCACTGATTTCAGACTACAGTTTTTCACTATACATTCGATCTCACATGCATGACTACAGTGAGGATTAACAAATAAATGTGTACAAACTGTGTATATATCAAACATGCTCCAGCGCAATAAAAATGAATGCAGACATACTTAGCATCTGAAGGAACCTCCACGCCCCAACAGTTTCAGACCTGCTAATTTTTAAGGGCAAAGAATGAAATCATTCGAAGAGCATGAGGATTCCAAGAATTCTTTTAAAGTACCTCATTTATGATGTAGTTTTCAGTTTCCTCTACATAGTACTTCTGAACTCTGAACATAGATTGGAAATACAGACCTTTAAAACTTCAGAAAATGCTGAAAAGTTCTATTTCCTCTGTTAAAGAACAAAGTCCTTCAAAAATCCAGTACCTACCAAAATGTAACTAAGTGTCTCTAACTATAAATAAACACAAAGCATGTCTCACACTTCTGACCTGCGGGACAGTATACCTGCATAACAAATAATGTATTAATAAACTCTGAATCTGGAATGTTTATGGTTGTTGTACAATGTCTGATGCCCCTCTCTTGTATTACACTGCTAAGTGCTTTTGTGATTTGATTTTCTGTTTTTCTTCTTTACAGCTCTATGGTTAGTTGCTTCTCCAGAAATAAATAAATATATATATATATATATATATATATATATATATATATATATATATATATATATATATACAGTTTTCTTAGTATGAAATATATCAGTTATTCGATGTACTGATTCAGAAAAAAAGACAAATATCTGTGATGCAGCAAGGATGTCTTTGGTAATAAAATGAATGCCTTCCTATTTTTTTCTGACCACATTATTTTATAGTAGCATGAGCAGAAAGATTTCTTAGAATTACATATAACATACTTTGTACTCATAGGTTCATAGGTAGGTACTACTCTATCGGCCTTGGGGCCTATACAAGCCTAGCCAAAAAGGTACCCTGGCTTTCGTCACCCAAGAAAATTATTTTCCTGTGCCGTGTCAAGCAGAGCCATAGAAGTAATCCCAGGGTGAATTTCCTATTTCCCATCCAATCATCAAGATTTTTCTTGAAGAGTGCTAATGTTGAGCTCTGTTTGACATAGACAGGTAGTCTGTTCCAGAGTATGGGAAGTCTCTGGGACAGGATTCTATCCCTCCAGCATGTTCTGTTTATTGTGGTGACAAGGTTTGGGATCCTAGAGCGTGTAGCTCACAGGGATTGGGATTTCTTTAAGTGGAGCATGTTCAACAGCTCTGGGTTTGACATAGCTTTGTATGTTAAGCAGAGATTGCCTCTGAGTAGGTGATATGCAACGGAGTAAAGCTGGAGTTTTTTGAGATGGTCTGTGTAGGGCATCTGTTTGAGGCCAGTAATCCTCTTTGTGAGGTATTTCTAAGACCTTTCCAGTTGTTGAAGATGTCTTGTGAGTTACATACGAAAAGGGGCATTGTATTCTATAATGGGTCTAATGAGTGATGAGTAGAGGGGAACAATGACTTCTATTTTTCTGGATGAGAAACCTTTTGTGATGAGGTGTGGCACGTAGAAGGATTTCCTGACCACTGTGGTGATGTGATTATCAAAGGAGAGATTACTGTCCACCTGTGTCCCAAGGTCTCTTATCACACTTTCGGTGTTAAGTAGACTACCGCCTATTTGGTAGTTCATGGGTACAGAATTTTTACCAAAGGGGATGACAATGCACTTTTTGGCACTGAGCTTGAGGCCATGGCTTTGACACCAGGCATCTGTCTCAGCGAGGCCTTTTTGTAGGATGTCCACATTGTTAGGAGTTTCGATTATGGCTCCTAGTTTGCAGTCATCTGCAAACCTAGTTAGCCAAAGACCTTCTGTGTTAGCCTGTACCTCAGAGAAGTAGATACCAAACAGGAGAGGACCCAGGACTGAATCCTGTGGTACTCCACTTGTCACTGGTCTGAAGTCTGATTTGGAGTCTGCTACTTTCTCAGTGTGGGTTCTGTCAGTAAGCCAGATGGCAACCCGTCTTGTGACATAGGGATTTATACCTAGTTTAGTGAGTTTATCTATAATTCCAGAGTGGGGGATGCTGTTGAATGCCTTGGCTAGCTCTAGATAGGCGGTGTGAACCACCTTACCCTCATCTATGGCTTTGGTGACTGTTTCAAAGAAGTCTATCAGGTTTAGGAAACACGATCTGCCTTTTACAAACCCGAACTGTGTAGGGTCCAGAGTTTGGGGATCTCCAATGTCTTTGTTTATGAGTTCCATGATGTACGTTCCATGGCCTTGCAGACCAGGCTCATCAGGCTAATGGGGCAGTAGTTCCCAGGGTCTGTTGTGGCTCTCCCTTTATGGAGTGGGATAACAGTCATGGTGCGCTATTCAATGGGCACAAAGCCTTAGGTGAGCCTATGACTGAACATGGTACTTAGGTGGGGTGCCAGTTCATTCTGTAGTTCGTGTAGAAGGCAGCCTGGGATGTTGTCAGGTCCCATGGATGCTGTGTTCTTGGCTTTGGAGAGTGAAGTTTTTACCTGTGCAGCTGTGATTACAGGAACTTTGCATTCTTCTGGTATAAAGATGGGCTCTTTAGGGGGTGAGAGGGGGGTAAAGTTAGCACTGAATCTACCTGCCAGGATGTTGGCAATATCAGTTGGTTCTGTATATTTAGTGTCATTGCGCTGTAACTCAGAGCAGATCTGAGTGTTGCCATTGAGATTTTTAACATATCGAATGCTTTGTGGTTGTCTTTAGAATCAGTGGCAATTTTGTTTTCATAACTAGCTTTGAATGATTTTATGAGGGATCTCAGCTTCTTATTGAGGCTGACCAGAGAGTTCCTCCAATCATGGGATTTTACTCTTTTTTGCAACAGTTTCTTTCTTCTGTTGTAGAGTTTGTTTATGGCAGAAGACCACCAGATTGGCTTCCTTTTTTTTTGGAGGATAACATCTTGGTTTTGTTTGGGATAGCACAATCCATGCACTCGTGTAAGTGTTTATAAAGTGCATTTGTGTCGGATTCAGCAGTCGTACCTCTATTGTCCATCTGCATGGGTGTCGTGAAGTTTGCCACTTCTGTCTTAAGAAGCGTGAAGTTGGCTTTGGAAAAAAGTTTTACGGTTGTTTCCCTAATGGGGGATGGGGGAGGGATGTGGATGTCAAGGGTGATTAGCTTGTGGTCGGATCTGACTTACAAGGAGTAAAAGGAGAGATTTTACTCTTTTTTGCAACAGTTTCTTTCTTCTGTTGTTGAGTTTGTTTATGGCAGAAGACCACCAGATTGGCTTCCTTTTTTTTTGGAGGATAGCATCTTGGTTTTGTTAGGGATAGCACAATCCATGCACTCGTGTAAGTGCTTATAAAGTGCATTTGTGTAGGATTCAGCAGTCGTACCTCTATTGTCCATCTGCATGGGTGTCGTGAAGTTTGCCACTTCTGTCTTAAGAAGCGTGAAGTTGGCTTTGGAAAAAAGTTTTACGGTTGTTTCCCTAATGGGGGATGGGGGTGGGATGTGGATGTCAAGGGTGATTAGCTTGTGGTCGGATCTGACTTACAAGGAGTAAAAGGAGAGATTTTACTCTTTTTTGCAACAGTTTCTTTCTTCTGTTGTTGAGTTTGTTTATGGCAGAAGACCACCAGATTGGCTTCCTTTTTTTTTGGAGGATAGCATCTTGGTTTTGTTAGGGATAGCACAATCCATGCACTCGTGTAAGTGCTTATAAAGTGCATTTGTGTAGGATTCAGCAGTCGTACCTCTATTGTCCATCTGCATGGGTGTCGTGAAGTTTGCCACTTCTGTCTTAAGAAGCGTGAAGTTGGCTTTGGAAAAAAGTTTTACGGTTGTTTCCCTAATGGGGGATGGGGGTGGGACGTGGGTGTCAAGGGTGATTAGCTTGTGGTCGGATCTGACTTACAAGGAATTGATTATTTTGAGTACTAGGTTGGCACAGTCGGTGTATCAGCAGCATTCCCTTTACTGTAATCACATCACAGCTAGAGAACTCCAGCTCTTAGTTTGAATGTTTTGACAACAAACTACCTGAAATCTCTAATAATTATGAAATAACAAAGGGCTGAAAGCACTCCAATTGATTAAAAACCCTGTTCTAAAGATGTTTGCTGAATTACAAACGCTATAGAAATTCAACTTGGAATACTTGATGTCATTTTGAAAGGGCAGTAAATGTGGAGGCTCATTAGACAATTCCAGTTTGTACAAGAGAGCTGCCCATAAACTAAGAAATCAACTACATTCAGGGGGAAAATGCTGGATGGCGTCTTGCAAAGTTGCTGCTCTGAAGAATTTCTTACAAAATGTTTTAAGATTTTGTTTCTCATTGGATAGCTGAATGGCACTTATTACTATTATTATAAAAGATTTATGGAAATAGGGTTACATCCCATCAATTTTAGTGTACACTTTCAGTGTCTCATGAGCTCAGCAAAGAAAATTTGAAAACTACTTCAAGCTTCCAGAAAGGAAAATGATTTGTACACTTTAACTTTAGAAGTGGTTTGCAGTACAAATAAACACATTTTCTACACTTAATGTATTGTAAGCATTATGACCCCCTTATGTATGATGCAATCTCTTTTGTCTTGGATTTAAATGGATGTATGCAATAGCATAGAGTATCTCACTTAGTATTGCAATTCCTGTTTGTATTGTATTAGCTTACCTTTAATTTCTCTATAAAATAGCTAAAATTTTACTAGCTATTAGATCATGATCATATGACTTGCATTTATTCTTAACCAGTGTTTTTATAGTATGTCTAATTTTGGTATAATAAGTTGTTTTTAGTATTATTTTTAAAGACAGTAAAATTATTTTTCTTAAAATGTTTTGTATACTTTAGAGTGTTTCTCCCAAGGTCTCTGCTGAAAATGGACTCCTACCTAGTTGGACTTTCCCAGTAATCAAATATCAATCAATAAATTCACTAACGTAACCAAAAACCCATAAAACAAAAAACACAGCTGATGAGTAGGTAGTTCCAAACGTTTACTGGTAAAGTAAAAGATAAACAAATAACATACAAGCCTTAAAGCACTTTTCGTTTGCTTCAGTGCAAACGAAAAGTGCTTTAAGCCTTGTATGTTACTTGTTTATCTTTTACTTTACCAGTAAACATTTGGAACGACCTACTCATCAGCTGTTTTTTTTGGTTTATCAATCAATAAATAATTAACTAACTAACTAAATAAATAACTATAGAATCTCAGTTCATGGCTGCCTTTTGTCTGTGTCCCTTTGTAATTATTGCACAAATGGTATGGAAAGAATGCTTAATTATGTGGGTCAGATGGAGAAAGAACAAGTCTGAAAATTAGTTGCTGTTGGTAGAGAATATTATGTGTCATAACAGAAAAAGAATGCATCTCCTTTGCCAATGGCAGGGTGCCCCCACAGCCTGAAGTATTTTTAAAGTCCACAAAAACCTTTGCTAATACAGTGGAATAATGTTGCATCTTTTCATCCAGTCTGTGAGGCAAGTGCCCTGGCCCAGCAATCAAGGAGCCTCAATCCTCTCCACTAACACCAGTGAGGGGCATCTCATATAGGAGGAGAGCTTTACTCTGTCACAATAACCTACTCAGAGGTGATCTCTGCCTAACATACAAAGCTATATCAAACCCAGAGCTGTTGGACATGCTCCATTTAAAGAAATCCCAATTCCTCAGAGCTACACGCTCTAGGGACATAAACCTTGTCACCACAATAAAGAGAACATGCTGGAGGCATAGATTTCTATCCCAGAGACATCCCATACTCTGGAACAAACTATGTATCTATATCAAACAAAGCTCCTCTTTAGTACTTTTCAAGAAAAATCTTGATGATTGGATGGGAGATAGGAAATTCACCCCGGGGATCACTTCTGTGGCTCTGCTTGACAGAGGCACATGAAAATAATTTTCTTGGGTGAGAAAAGCCAGGGTGCCATTTGGTTAGGCTTATATAGGCCCTAGGGCCAATAACCCAGTACCTACCTATGAACCTATGAACTTATGAACCGATGAAAGGATAACAAATACACACAGTAAAGGGCAATTTCCCTTAAGAGCACACAAAGATCACAGTTAATCCGGGGCTGGTCACTTCCTTGCTCTCAATTTCCCCATTAAGACTCCCCACTGGCACAGCTGTAGGGTCCAGATCTCAGCCAGCTGGGCAAGCAAAAATCTCCAGCACCCTCTCTGCCCAACCAGTGCTCCATATCCCTGCCAAGTAGCTGACACACACACACACTTTGAGATAAGAGTTTATACAACTACACAGATACTTCTGGGGAAGGCTGGAACAGGTTCTCCAGCTGTGCCCCTTTTACCCAGACTATACAGTAGAAAACACTGTCACCACCCAGCTAATATTTATTAGCTACTCAAATGCCCTTAAAAGGGTGTCCAATTATTACTGTGCAATATTATTATCCAATTGGTAGTATAACTAAACAGTCAAGGCTTATTAAAGTGACTTGATGCAGCACCCCTATATACATGCAATGTACTCTTAGAGCTTAAGTTATCTCCACACAAAACAGCCACAGTGAAAGGTTTTAAAACATTTCATAGGTTCATACTAGGCTATCTGCCCTAGGGCATTTATAAGCCTAGCCAGAGTGTGTTTGGCTTTCGCTACCCATTTTAAATTAATTTTGCTATGCCTTTTTTTGAGGTTAGTATACTGTGCCTCTGTCTAACAGTGACACAGAAGTGATAACCGGGGTAAACCTACAATCTCCCATCCACTCATCAAGATTCCTCTTGAAGAGAGTCAATGTGGGACTCTGCCTAACCTGGACTGGGATTTTATTCCAGAGTGAAGGTAGCCTCTGGGTTATGAATCTGTCCCTCCAGCATGTCCTATTTATTTCAGTGCTGAGGTTCAAGTCTCTCGAGCGCGTAGCTCGATGGGATTTGGATTTTCTGAGGTGCAGCATGTCCATTAATTCCGGGTTGGACATGGCTTTATACGTCAGGCACAGATTGCCTCTGAGCAGGCAGTATGCCACTGAGTAGAGCTGGAGTTACTTTAACTGGGCAGCATATGGCATCTGTTTGAGTCCTTTGATCCTCTTGGTGAAGTACTTTTGGGGCCTTTCCAGTTGCTGCAGGTGTCTGGTAAGGTACATCCCAAAAGGGGCATTGTACTCAATTATGGGCCTGATGAGGGATGAGTAAAGAGGCACGATGACCTCCCCTGATCTAGATGTGAATCCCTTCATGATTAGGTGGGCTATATAAATGTTTTTCTAACCACTTTGGCCATGTAGTTGTCAAATGAGAGATTGCTATCAACTTGGGTCCCCAGGTCCCTAATGACATCTTTTGTACTTAATGGATTACCACTTATGTGGTAATTTGTGGGCACTTTGTTTTTGCCAAAGGGTATGACTATACACTTTTTGGCATTTAGCTTGAGGCCATGGCTCTGGCACCAGTTGTCTGTTTCTACGAGGCCCTTAAGATGCTTGTGTCGGCTGGAGAGTTGATTATGGCGCCCAGTTTGCAGTCATCTGTGAAGTTGGTCAGCTACAGTTCTTCTGTGTTGGCCTGTACCACTGAGAAATATATACCGAACAAGAGAGATCGCAGGACTGAGCCTTGTGGGATGCCACTTGTAACTGGTTTGGAGTCTGACATGGCTCCAGCAATTCTAACCATGTGGGTCTGTCCTTGAGCCAGTTTGCAACCCATCTAGTGACATAGGGGTTTATATTTAAGCTGGTGAGCTTATCTATAATGGCCGAGTGGGGTATTGTATCGAAGGCTTTTGCGAGGTCCAGGTAGGCTGTGTGGACCACCTTCCCCTCGTCAATGGCCTTGGTGACTGCTTCAAAGAAATTGACCAGGTTTAAGAGGCAGGATCTGCCCTTAACAAAGCCAAACTGTGTAGGACCCAGTGTCTGTAGGTCCCCAATATCTTTATTTATGAGGTCCATGATGATCCTTTCCATAGCTTTGCTGACCAAGCTAGTCAGGCTTATGGGGCGATAGTTTCCAGGATCCGTTGAGGCACCACCTTTGTGGAGAGGGACCACTGTTGCTGTACGCTACTCTTTGGGTACATATCCTGTAGTAAGGCTAAGATTGAACAGTAGTTTTATGTTTGGGTTTACCTCTTCTTGGAGTTCATGTAGGACACAGCCCGGGACACTATCTGGTCCCATTGATGCTGTGTTTTTTGCTTTGGAGAGGGCGGCTCTTACCTGAGCATCTGAGATGTCATGGGGGCAACACTCTGTTGGGATAGATATTTGCCCTTTTGGTGGGGAGGGGGGGAGACGTTTGCACTGAACCTGTCAGCTAGGATGTTGGCAATGTCTCTGGGCTCGGTGTATTTTCTGTCATTTTGGACTAATTCTGAGCATATCTGGGAATTTCCACCCAGGTTCCTAACATAACTAAAGAAAGCCTTGTGATTATCCTTAGTGTCCTGTGCAATTTTTCTCTCGAAGCTGGCATTAGACGATTTTATGAGTGCCCATAGTTTTTTGCTAATACTGATCAGAGATGCCTTCCCTTTTTGGGATTTTGCTCTATCATGTAGTAGCTTCCTCCTTCTATTGTATAGTTTGTTTATGGCTGGGATTCACTAGACAGGACGTCTGCCTTTGGAGGATTGGGTCTTAGTTTTATTTGGGATTGCATGATCCATGCATTCCTGAAGGTGTTCATAGAATGCATTTATAAAGGATTCTGTGGTCTGGGCCGTATTTTCCACAGGCCTGGGGGCTTTGAAGGATTCCGCCTCGGTTTTGAGGCGTGTGAAATTTGCTTTAGAGAAGTTTTTCACTGTGGTTTTCTGGGCAGGGGGTGGGGTCGGGATGTGAATATCCAGTGAGATTAGTTTATGGTCTGACTTTACCAGTGAGGGATACACTTCTGTTCTGGAGCATAGAGTCCCCATGTTGGTGATGATCAGGTCCAGTATGTTTTCCCCTCTTGTGGGAGTGGCAACAAGTTGTTCCATAGCATTTGAGTTTATAAATTCTAGGAACCTTTGGGCTAGGTTGTTGGAGCTAGAGTAATGCTCCCAGTCTATGTTTGAGTGGTTGAAGTCACCCAATATAATGGTGTTTGGAGAGACCTTCATATTTTCCAGTATTCTCAGGATGGCCGAGTGGGGTTCCTGTGTTTGGGAGGGTGGTCTGTAGCAGGCTATAAACTGGAAGGCAGTTTTACCCACTGTTAGTTGCACATGGATAGTCTCTGATGCTTCGTGCTGTGCCACCAACCTGGAGGTGTGGGTATCTTTGACGAATATTGATACTCCCCCTCCTTTTGTGGTTCGGTCCAAGTTTTGGGGCCGAAAAGCATGGTATGAGGTATAACCTGGTAGTGCTGGGGTGCTCTCGGGAGCCTTGAACCAGGTTTCTGTTACTGCACAGATATCAATGTTCTCCATGCTAAGGAGAGTTTCGAGTGCATGCATGTTGAGGTTTAGACTTCTGGCATTGAGTAGCATTACTCTTAGTTTCTTATCCCTTGTGATACCTATGGAGGTGGATTTGTCTTTTGAGCCTTGCCTAAAAAAGGCACTATGGGGGTAGCAAGAGCCTTTGCCAATATCCGAAAGCCCAGAGGTGACAGGTGCAAGCCGTCCCTAGCGAAGCATCGTGGCTTGTCGAGCATGTCATCCCAGGCTGACAGGCATTGGATCCCCTTTGAATGACACCAATACTTAAGCCAATTGTTGAAATTGATCATCTTGTCTTCATATTGTGGCATCATTCTTGGTGAGGGTAAGATGCTACTCAAGGTCAGGGTCATACCGGCCTGGGCTACATGCTCAGAGAGCTCCTCTATGTCTCTTTTCATGTAGTCCAGGGAGGTACATCTCAGGTCATTGACACCAGCATGGACAATGACTGAGTCATATTTGTACTTGCCTTGGAGTGACCTGAGTGCTTGTGTTATGTGGCGGATCCTAGCACCCAACAGGCAGCTCACCGTGACCTTCTCCTTGTTCAGCCTGGTGAGCGGGACGTCAGTGTGCCTGATGATAGAGTCACCAATTACAAGTGCATCAGGTGTGTTGTTTAGCCTTAAGGGCTGTGACTGTTCGGCACACTGGCTTTGTGAGCTATGTGTTGCATGTTAGCATGTGTTTTGTTTTGGGGTAGCGGTTGCTTGGGTGACTGCTTTGGAGGTCTCTGCTGCTTAGGCAGATTTTTATTTAGAGCCTCTGAGTATGTTTTTGTGTGTTTATGTGTTTGGTTTGTTGTCATGGTAGGTCTATGTGAGACTGGAATTGTAGTGAGTGTGGTTTCCTTCTCTTCCTGACTGGTTACGCCAGTACTGAGTTGAGAGAGCTTAGCCTCCAGTTTGGCTATATGGTTGCATCTCTCACATGTGTTGGAATTTGTTGGGATGAGGAGAAGGTTGTCTGTGTACATGAGGCAGTTGTAACATTGCCTCAAGATTCCCAGATTCACCAGCTGGACCGGAGAGGAGATTGACAACTGACCTTTGGACATGCTAGAATAGTATTGGGAATTCCTTTATAATTGAAAAAAGGGCCAATGGGGAACAAGGTACTCAAGGGGAGTTTTAGTGTAGTGCTTTTAATTTTTTAGAGCTTACTTATATAATTGCTTTAGTGAACAAGTGCCAGGTAACTTAAATGCAATTTGTTACAGGTAACTTAAATGCAAAAATGACAAACAGTAACTTTCTTTCAAATGAAACAAGGAAATAAGTACAGTAAGCAATGCAGATATCACTAGGGATCAGCAGAAGTGCTAAAAGGCCGCGTTTTAGGTGGAATCAGCATTTCAGGGAAATAAATAAACAACAAGCATACAAACAAAGCTAAATTCAGCAGGCCTGGATCTAGTCTATGCTACAGCAAACATGGTGTACCAATTTCAGTAAGAAACAGTTAGAATATGCAGGCACTATAAGCCTTTAACCAGAAATTACCAGCTCAGAAGGGCAGAGTCCAGCCTCTCCTCCCACAAGAGTGCAGACCGCGATCCTTCTTAATGTAAAATAACTGGCCTGAAGCCCAAGTGCTTAAACCAGAACTAATACACTTTTTAAATAATAAAAACACAAGACAATACTTTCTACTACACAGTGCTAGTCAATAGTTCAGAGATCACAGAGAAATACTTAAAATAATTCAGTAGTACAGTTCTGACCTCACAGAAAACCACTTAGAAATAGCTAGAAACTAGAAAGATTAGACTAAGAGAAAACACAAATCTAAGATAACTTACATATAGAGCAAGACAGTGCTGAGTAGGATGGTCAAGACAAAAATGCTTAATTCTCTCTGATTCTCTCGGTTTTTAAAATCACATTCCTGGTTCCCATTACATCATTTTTCACACTTCCCTGGGTTCCCAGGCTAACAGAAACAACATTTACATTCTTAACATCTCCTTGTGTTATCTTGCAGCTGGTCAGGAAGCAGAGCAATACAAATACATTTGCATGTTTAAATCTAGCAATTTAACTCTTGGTTAAAACAATAGAAAAAACGTCTTCATCTAGATGGGCTGGAGTCGACTTTAGATCAAAGGGTCACAACATTCTTTTACTTGGTCAGTAGTGAGCACTGTTGTGAAATGTTTGCAGTTCCACATCTAACAGCAGTTTTTCCATTTAAGACAACAAGCCTGTGTCTTACATTAATATTTACAAATGATAGAATTATCTATAAAATTCTATCTGGCTAGGCTGGCAGCCTTCACCCCCTGCCCTGAGAACTCAAGCTAGTTTTTCAAGTGACCCTTGAGAAATGCTGCTTGAGAGGGTCAGGTCTACCTGAGTATACCTTACCCAATTCTCTGTCTTGAGAGCCCATCTGCATTGGTATTGCTAATCTCACTGCTGTGCTTCACTGACATATCATATGCTTGCAACCCTAGGCTCCATCTTAGCAACTTGGCATTTTGCTGGCTGGCTCTGTTTAACCATGGTGGGGGTTGTGATCTGTTATAACAGTGAATTTCATTCCATACAGATAAGGCTGAAGTTTCTGCAGTGCCCACACTATGGCTAGACATTCCTTTTCTAGAACTGCAGAGCATTCCTCCCTGGGTTGGAGCCTATGGCTGAGATAAACCACTGGGTGCTCTTCTCCCTCTGAGGAAATCTGGCTAAGTACAGCCCCTACCCCATGGTTTGAAGCATTCACCTGCACAACAAATTATTTGCTGTAATTTGGACTGGCTAACACAGGGGGTCCTCCCAAAGCTTCTTTAAGCTTCTGGAATGCCTGTTCACATGCTGGGGTCCACATTACCTTATCTGGCCTGTTATTCCTTGTCAGGTCTGTGAGGGAAGCAACTATGGTACTATAACTGGGAACAAACTTTCTGTAGTATCCTGCTGTCCCTAAAAATGTCCTCATCTGCTTTTTAGTAACATGTGCAGGCCATGCCTGAATGGCTTCCACTTTGGCAGGTTCTGGCCTTATCTTACCACTCCCCACTCTATGTCCTAGGTAGGAGACCTCTGCCATACACACCTGCCATTTGCTCTGCTTAATGGTCAACCCTGCCCTCTGTAGTCTGCCCAGCAACTTCCTGACATGCTGAAGGTACTCTGGCCAGGAATGGCTGTAGATGGCAATATCATCTAGGTAAGCAAGAGAAAACCCTCCTGATCCTGCTAGGATATGCTCTACCAGCCTCTGGAAAGTTGTCGGAGCATTCTTCATCCCAAAGGGCATCTTTGTGAACTCATACAAGCCAGAAGGAGTCACAAAGGCTGACTTCTCTCTAGCACTGGGAGTCAAGGGCATCTGCCAGTGACCCTTTGTAAGATCAATAGTTGTAAGATACTTAGCCCCACCCAGCTGCTCTAGGGCCTCATCTGTCCTAGGCATGGGATAAGCATCCGACTCTGTGTGACTATTTAATTTCATATAGTCCACACAGAACCTGGTGCCACCATCTTTCTTTGGCACCAGCACCACTGGGGAGGCCCAGGGACTGTTGGACTCTTGACTCACCCCTAGTTCCAACATCTCCTGTACCTCCTCCCTCAGAGTCTGACTCTCTCAGGCACTCTATAAGGAGCCTGCCTAATAGGCCTTTGGGGTCCTGTATCCACCTGGCGCTGCCCCAGGTGGGCACACCCTGATTTCCCAGGGAACATGTCCCCAAATTCCTGCAACACTGCTCGGATTTCTCGAACCTGGGTAGGAGATAGCTGCTGGGACATTGCTACCCCTTCCACTGAGGTGTCAGCCCAAGCCTCAATAAGGAGATCAGTCCCCAGATCTCCCTCAGACTCCTCCTGCAATCCACTGCAAATGCTCAGCATTTGATGGCTTTGCCTGTGATTGAGGAGCTGTTTCAGAGGGTAGCTGTGGATATTGTGGGTCCTCTGAGTACCCCAAGTTCCACAGGGAAAATGTATATCATAGGCCCTCCCTATCATGGTAAGGTTTCATCATGTTAACATGATACAATTTGTGCCCCTGCCTTCTGCCTAGTACTTCCACCATGTGGTTAACATTACTTACTTTTCTTACCTCCTTGTAGGGTCCCTCCCAAGCTGTTTGCAGTTTGTTGTGTCTGACAGGAATGAGAACCATTACCTGCTGCTCCACAGCATGCTCTCTAGCTTGAGAAGTTCTGTCATTCCACACCTTTTTCTGTTGTTGGGCTTCTGCCAGGTTTTCCTGTGCTAAGCCCATGAGTTCCCTGAGCCTTGTCCTGAGGTTTAGGACATATGCCACAAGCGACTCCTTTTGAGACTCGCACTCACCTTCCCACTCATCCCAAATTAAATCTAGAGGTCCCCCACCCTATGCCCATATAGCAACTCAAAGAGTGAAAAACCTGTGGATTCCTGGGGAAATTCTTTGCAAGCAAACAACAGATGCGACAAATATTTGTCCCACTCCCTTTTAAACTGATTTGCAAATGCCCGTAGCATGGACTTGATTGTAGAGTTTAACCTCTCAGCAAGACCATTAGCCTGGGGATGGTAGGGGGTGGTCTTCATGTGCTACATCCCTCAGGATTTCCACAGACAAGCCAGCAGGTCTGACATGAAATTGGCACCTGTCAGTCAGTATTTCTTTTGGGAAACCTACCCTGCTAAAAATCTCTAACAAAGCATTTGCCACCTTCTCTGTCTCAATGGAGGACAAAGCCACCGCCTCAGGGTATCGTGTAGCATAATCCACTGCCACTATGATATACTTTTTCCCTGTTGAACATGGGGTACTCAGAGGACCAACAATATCCATAGCTAACCTCTGAAATGGCTCCTCAATCATGGGCAAAGGCATCAAAAGAGCTCTCACCTTGTCTCCTGCCTTGCCTACCTTTTGGCACTGCTCACAGGTCCTGCAGTACCCTGTTACACCTCTGGAAATTCTAGGCCAATAGAAGTTCTGCATAATATGCCTCTTTGTGTGTTTTATGCCCATATGACCTGCAAAGGGAATATCATGGGCTATGGCTAGAAGTGCCAGATGGTAGGCTCTAGGCACTACCAACTGCTGTATTCTCTCACCTTCTAGCCCTCCCTCAGGGGTCCACTCTCTTTATACAGATTCTCCCCTTTCCTTGAGAATCAGGTGCCTCCCTAGCTACCTGCCTCAGGCCTTGAAATGTAGGGTCTGAGAGCTGAGCCTGTCTCAACTCTCTCCTTGTAACCTTTCCCAGCTCCTCTTCCACAGGAAGTCTATCATCGTCTGATAGTGGTGCCTCGCTGTCAGCCTGGGTACTACAACTGACCTCTTCCTTTGCAGTAACTCTGTCCAAGGGAAACATCAATACCCACAAGCAGCTGTGTCTCACATTCCGGCTCACTGCTACAGAGTAGCTCACTCCCTGAAGTAACCACCTCACCAGTCTTGGCTGCAAGAATGCAGTCTGTCTGGGCCTCCCCCAGGCTACCAGACCCACATTCTTGTCCCCTGGCCTGGCTGCATGTAACTGCATAAGCACATGGTACTGCCTTATCCAAATCCTTTCCTATCAGGACATCTGCAGGATGGTAGTTCAATACCCTTGTTGACTCAAGACAACTTACTATTGGTATTTTGTCTATCCCACTTACTGGCTCCTTCACCTTTTGTTCCCCCCCCCTTGCCTCTGAGGACACATGTATGCCACATGACCCCACTGGTTGCATTCAAAACATTTAACCCTAGGCCCTGGATGTGTACTTGGACTAGTGGCTTCCCCTGCTACTGGCATATTCTGTTGCTGCAGTCTGTGCTGCCCACCATGGGTTCATTTAGACCCATGAGCAGTACTGGGGTCCCTTTCCTGTGTAAGGCTGCCCTGCTTGCTAGGTATAGGTCTCCCTTCTTCCCCAAATCATCTGAAGTAGCTCATTGTCTATCAGCTAACCAGATCCTCATGTCCTCAGGCAAAGTGCTAAGGGCTTGTTCCTTCAGCAAAATGTCTGCCAGCCCTTCAAAAGTGGTGATCTGACATCCACTCGCCCACTTATAGAAATAAGTGCTCAGTTCAGCAACATATTCACACACACTTTCATCTGCCTTGCGTCTATGCTCATGAAACTTTTTCCTATGTTTCAGGTGTTAGCTTAAAGAATTCTAACAATGCTTTTTGACAACATTATAACCAAAACATACAGTGACAGACATTTTTGACAAAACAATTACAGCTTTACCATGGAGTAAGGGGGTCAGGAACCGTACCAAGAGCCTTTGGTCAACACCATACAGTTTGCATACCCTCTCAAACATATGAATGAAACTATCAAAATTATCCCCCTCTTTAAACTGCAGAAGACATTTACTGACCTGTTGTGCTTTTGGGGTCCAGTTTCTCCCTTCCCCATTACCTCCATGACTCTGGTGAAGAGCCAGCATCTCCTTCTCATGCTGTCTCTGCCTCTCCTTTTCCTCAGCTTCCAGGCATAGCAGTTTCTCATTCTCCTCAGCCTGCAAACATTGCAGTCTCTCAGTTGCTTCCATTTCACCACACCTGGCCTCCAACTCAAGTCTCTTTAGCCCCAGATGGATTTTAAGTCCTCTGCAGAAAGGTTGAGATGTCCATTCTCTGAGGGTATTATATCTCCACTACCAGTCTGACTGTCCTCCTGGTTGCTGTTTTCTGATGCAGCTGTAACCAAGGCTGCAATCAGGTCTGCCTTAGTCAGGTTTCCATGCACCAGTCCCCTAGCCTGGCACATCTCCACCAGCTGGCTCCTTGTCAGCTTTCCATACTCCTCTAGTGACATGCTGCCTGCTCACCTTGACTAACTAAGCCAACAAAAGAAATAAAACAATTGTGATCTGAACTCTGAATATTCACTGTGTGGCTGATTTAGAGTACAAAACACCTTCAAAGTTCACTGTACACAAGCTACAGGAATTCACTCTACCCACACCACTACAAGCCAATTAGTATTTGCCAACTAATTAATATGTGATGTGGATATCCCACCACTGCCAAACAATTAATATGTGATGCCCATGCCCTGGCCCAGCAATCAAGGAGCCTCAATCCTCACCACTAACACCAGTGAGGGGGCATGTCATATAGGAGGAAAGGATAACAAATACACACAGTAAAGTGCAATTTCCCTTAAGAGCACACAGAGATCACAGTCAGTCCGGGGCTGCTCACTCCCTTGCTCTCCAGGTCCCCAATAAGACTCCCCGCTGGCACAGCTATAGGGTCCATATCTCAGCCAGCTGGACAAGCTAAAATCTCCACCAGTGCTTTATGTCCTTGCCCAAGTAGCTGACACACACACACACACACACACACACACACACACACACACACACACACACACACACACA
This sequence comes from Protopterus annectens, assembly GCF_019279795.1. Classification (NCBI taxonomy): domain Eukaryota; kingdom Metazoa; phylum Chordata; order Ceratodontiformes; family Protopteridae; genus Protopterus; species Protopterus annectens. Next base: position 1,243,692,435 of record NC_056741.1, on the reverse strand, counting down.
CACACACACACACACACACACACACTTTGAGATAAGAGTTTATACAACTACACAGATACTTCTGGGGAAGGCTGGCACAGGTTCTCCAGCTGTGCCCCTTTTACCCAGACTATACAGTAGAAAACACTGTCACCACCCAGCTAATATTTATTAGCTACTCAAATGCCCTTAATAGGGTGTCCAATTATTACTGTGCAATATTATTATCCAATTGGTAGTATAACTAAACAGTCAAGGCTTATTAAAGTGACTTGATGCAGCACCCCTATATACATGCAATGTACTCTTAGAGCTTAAGTTATCTCTACACAAAACAGCCACAGTGAAAGGTTTTAAAACATTTAATAATAAATAATAAAAACACAAGACAATACTTTCTACTATACAGTGCTAGTTAAGAGTTCAGAGATCACAGAAAAACACTTAGTCTAATATTTCTAGTTTATAGCTATTTCGAAGAGAAAACACAGGTTTAAGATAAACTTACATATAGAAACAGGCAGAGTGCTGATGCATTGGATGGTCAAGACAAAAATGCTTAATAATCTCTGACTCTCTCTGTTTTTAAAATCACATTCCTGGTTCCCGTTACATCATTCTTCATACTTCCCAGAGTTCCCAGGCTAACAGAAACTACATTTACATTCTTAAAATTTCCTTGTGTTATCTTGCAGCTGATCAGGAAACACAGCAATAAAAATACATTTGCATGTTTAAATCTAGCAATTTAACTCTTGGTTAAAACAATAGAAAGAAAATCTTCATCTAGATGGGCTGGAGCCAACTTTATATCAAAGGGTCACAACATGCTTTTACTTGGTCAGTAGAGAGCACTATTGTGACATTTTTTGCAGCTCCACATCTAACAGCAGTTTTTCCATTTAAGACAACAAGCCTGTGCCTTACATTAATATTTACACGACAGAATTATCTGTAAAATTCTATCTGGCTAGGCTGGCAGCCTTCACACAGTCTAACAGTAATTGGTGTTTGTGGTCTCTCAGATAGTCTGACAGTACTCAATGCTCTCAGCTCTACTGCGCGACTTAAAGACAGTCCTTGTACTCTTTTTAGCTTGGCAGCAGTGGTTAGCCTTATTTCTCTCATTCATGGTTGGAATAACCAGACACACCATGTCTTCATTCACACTGGCAGTTATTACGGCCCTCTATCTCTCATTCGTAGTTCCAAACAGCAGCAGTAAGAGTCTTCCTTCTGGACAACCAACCCACTCAGTGATTACCCCCCCCCCCCCTCAATACATTACAGATCAAACTCCTGCAGCTATTCTATCCAGACAAATACTTGGCAGAAGTCGCATTCTCTCATGCTACTGACAAGTAAATAACCTGATTATTCTTGTTTTGTGTAGCAGCTTGCCTTGCATGTTGACAGTTGCAGTAGATTTACCTACTCCATGATTTATGCTTCATGGTCTACACAGACTAGGTATTTCACAATGCTAATATTTAAGGGCATGGGATGACACACTTTGAACATTCACATCCTGCCATTTTAGTTTTAATTAAGGAAATTTGTCCAAGAAATGAACGTCTTAGATTCATAGGTTAATATTAGGTATTGATTCAGTAGCTTAGCCACAATATCCCAAATTGTTGGTACCCATTGACATGATTAATTTATACCTAGTTTTGCCCCCTTTCTATGAGGGTGTTAAGGGCAGAGACCCAGGATGTACTTACATTTTCCATCCATTCATCCAGGTTACACTTAAAGAAAGCCAGGGCGCTACTTTGCTTTATATCTATCCAAATAAAGTCTGTTCCGCAAAAGAGGGATTCTCTGAGATATGTATTTATCTTGCCAGCAGATCCTATTTATTTTTTGGTGGAAGTTAAGATCTCTTGAGCAAGTGTTTAGGGTATTATTAGTTTTGAGGATGTGCAGGAGGTGACATAAGACTGGATCTTTGAGGCCCTGTAGGCGAGACAGAGGTCACCATTCAAAAGTCTGTAGGAAAAAGAAAAGAGAGACATAAGAGAGAGAGAGAGATCCAGTGCTTTAAGGTTGTCTAAACAGCTCAAGGTAGACATACCCTTGATTATCTTAAAGATGAAATTATGTGGTCTTTTAAGCTGGGTCATATACTTAGACAACTACATAACAAAATGGCCATTACACTGTATTATGGGTGAGATGATGGAGGCTCAGAGAAGGATTGATAACTTCCGGGATCTGGAACAAATATGCCTGGTGATTAACCTAACAAGGTAAAAGGATTTCCAAATAATAGTGGATACATGGTGAACAAAGGATAGTTCATTGTCAATGTAAGTGCCCAGGTTCTCAATCAATGAGTCAACTTTCAAAGTGGTATTGCCTATGCAGTAAGTGCATGGGTGCTGTATTTGTTGGCATTTAATTTTAGGATATGGTCCAGATACCATTTATTTTTTATTTTATTTTTACATTTGTTGACCGGGCTAGTCTAGCTGGATATATGTCCATTTTCAGTAGAGGCCCGGGGAGAAAAGCTCCAAGCACGAACAGTGACAAAATAAAATTATACAAGGACATAATAAAAGCACAATACAGAGGCAGCATTGCTCAACAGAACACTAAAAATTATAGACTATAAAAAATTTTAGTAAAAGTTATACTAAACAATACATCAAACACACTAGAAGCTATGAGCACAATTCGGTTAAGAAAGAAAGAAGTTATATTTGATCGTCATGTTGAGAAGAAAAGAGTAATAATTAGTTTTGGAGGCATATGTTAGAGGAATAGAGCAGGAAGGGGAAAAGGATATCAGTTACTGGTGGATGATAGTCCATCTTGAAGAATATGGAAGTTAGATGGAGAGTTAATGATAGCTCCAAGTTTGCAGTCATCTCTACACTTGATCACTCGAAGTACTTGACACCAGCCTTAATATCAAAGATGTAAATTAAAAAGAGAAATGGTCCTAGGACTGATCCCTGGGAGACACCACTGGTAACTACCCTTTTTGAAGAGAGTGTGCCTCCCACACTAATGCATTGGATTTTGTTGGTAAGCCATTTTGTTAACCACTGGGTAACAGAGGGCTTACAGTTTATTTGTTTAACTTATAGATAATGCCAGAATATGGGATGATATCAAAGGCCTTGGTCAAATTAAGAAAAAAATTGCCCAGGCTTAATGCATCAGTGACTTGCTCAAAGAAGTCCACCATGTTCAGAAGACAAGATCTGCCTTTAACAAACCCAAACTGGCATAGTCCCTGGCCTCATAAACTGCCTGTGCCCTTGCTAATAAGTTACATAGTGATACATTCCATTGCTTTGCAGATATGGCTAGTGAGGCTTATTCATCTATAGTTTTCTGGATCAGTAGTGGATCATCCATTGTGAAGCAGGATGACTCCTGCAGTTCTCCATTCCTCTGTCATGAATTCAGTGGAGAGACTGATAACGAACCGAATTTGGAGCAAGTTTACCAGACATTGCTTGGTGCTGATAAGCAGGCAGCCTGACACATTATGAGGACCCATGGAGCTAGTGCTTTTGGTCTTGAAAAGAACACTCAGAATTTGCTCAGAGATTATCCATACTACTTAACTGTCCAGATGTTTGCCTCATATTTTTGGTCTGGTCCTCATAAAATGTGTGGTTTTCTGGCAAAAGTCTCTAAATAAAGACATACATTTGAGTTTCAAACTTCATGTATGTTTCATGTATGCTTTTCTATTTGGCTGCAGTGTGCTCCTGATCCAGACCCACCATCTGAACTCTCTCTATCCACTACTCTGAACTAAGGAACTCCCTGGCTATTAAGGATACCCTCATCTACTTCAAGCATTGCCAACTTGGATCTACTTTTTGTGCTGTCCCAATACTTTACTACTGCTTTAGCAGCATTTTACAAACTCTCTATCCACTACTCTGAACTGAGGAACTCCCTGTCTATTAAGGATACCCTCATCTACTTCAAGCATTGCCAATTTGGATCTACTTTTTGTGCTGTCCCAATACTTTACTACTGCTTTAGCAGCATTTTACAAACTCTCTATCCACTACTCTGAACTGAGGAATTCCCTGGCTATTAAGGATACCCTCATCTACTTCAAGCATTGCCAATTTGGATCTACTTTTTGTGCTGTCCCAATACTTTACTACTGCTTTAGCAGCATTTTACAAAGTACGTCTTACCACTTGACCTTGTTGATAGCTATTCTCAGCTCTGTTTTTATAAGTGTACTAAATTTTTTTGGCCTCTGTGTCAGGAATACTAGCAGCCAGACTCCTCTCTAAGACCAGTATTTTCTAAGATCTTCCTTCCCATACTGCCTACCTTACCCTTCCCAACTAGAGTTATTTTTTCTACCCTTAGTCACCTGTTGTAATACCACCTCTGAACTCTAGGTGTCAGTCTACACAGGCCTAATCCTTACCCTCTTTCCATTAGTACTAGCTTAGCTCTTTACACTACTCTTTCCTATTTTTATCCTCCCTTGCCCTGTTCCCCAGCTATTCCCTAAACTCCCACTCTCTGCCCCTACATGGACTCCTATCACCTTCTACCCTCAGCAGACTAGTAAGCAATATATTTTCCTCTTATTTGCCTTTGTCTTGACCTTTACCTGCTCAACTTGATGCTACTCACCTGCTTACCTTCTCTAACTGGGCTGCTCTGCTCACTGATTGTCTCCCTCAATACTTGCTGTTTCCCGCTCCTTTTGCCCTATGGGCTCACTCCGCTCCCCTACCCTACCCCCAATTCCCACACACCCCCAGTGCTCTTACACTTATACCTAACAAGTTACACCCTCTTTCCTACCTACCCAATCAGCCTCAGCATATAATTCTCAACTCCTCCCCTACCTCTTCTTCTCTACTCCACCTCTTTAACTACAACTATGCCTCTTGACTTCCATCCTTAGCTTACTCCTTACATACCTCTACACATAATCAGTATCTATAATCACTTATTTTACACCTATTTAGTTTATCTTCTACTCCCTTCTCCCTTCTTCTGACTATCTTTCTAAAACCTTAACATTTATCTTTCTCTACCTTTGATCTACACTTTCAGCTTCCTATCTCCTGTATATAACCTCTGTATTCCACTCCCCTAATGGCCCATTCTCTCAAACCTTCCCTGAAAAACTTTCTTGTCTCCTCTTCCATATTCTCCTTCTATCCTTAACCCACTCACTCACTGCATATGAACACTGCAGTCTAAAGCTCAATGTGACCTATCTACAAACACTCCCCATCACACATCCCCTCAGCCTTTATCATAGCAACATTACCTCTACTTCGGCCTATTTGATTCCCAAGTTCCATAGGAACACCCATGTTTCTTACCTCCCCAGTAAGCTAACCCCACCCAAGTACTATAAATACTTAAATATTTCATCCATTCAAACCATAAACATTTTAACAGGTGGAGATATTCATCCCAATCCTGGTCCACCCTCACCAAATACCAATCTACAGAATCCATCATTTAATAATGCTACCTCTTCTTTAATAATTCAGAACTCTCTCATTATAGCACATCTTAACATTCGTCGCATTAACAACAAAATTAGTCAACTGCATGCTCTCCTTCAGGTTTATCCATTTGATATCCTTTGCCTTACTGAAACTTGGCTAAAACCCTCCACTCATGACCTAGAAATAACCCCTCCTGGATATAATATACTAAGATATGACCGTACATCAAAAAAAGGTGGCGGTGTAGCTATCTTGTTCAAATCTGATCTTCTGATTTCACTCTATGATGTATCACTCCCCTCAAATACCAATGCCGAGACCCTTACTATCAAACTCCAATTGAATAGCTCTAAAGCAATCTATATTATCTGCTCTTACATCCCTCCAGGAAATAATATTAGCACCCTAGAAAACATTCTCAATAGCCTTTTTACCCATTTACCACAAGAAACAATTGTCCTAGGTGATTTTAATATAGACTGGACCTTATGTAATTCCCCCACCCCTAACACCCATATTAATCTATTTGGTTTCAATCAAATAATAAACTTCCCCACTAGAATCCACAAACCAAGTAGCAAAGAAACTACTCTTGACTGGATCCTTATAAATAGTCACCCAGATACCTATAAGGTAGGATCTCTCCCGGATGACATTAGTGATCACATTCTAACCTTTATCACTAAACAAAAGAAATATAGCCCAAAAAAGAACAATTTTGTCACCTATCATTCTAAAAAACATTTCCATGCTGAAAACTTTATTAATGAACTAAATGCATGTAACTGGTCATCTTTAAAACTACTTAATCTAGATGAAGCAATCTCTTACTTTAATTCTACTTTCCTTCATATTCTAAATAACCATGCTCCTTTCCGCTCCTCCAGAATCAGGACAAAAATAGCCCCGTGGCTCACAAAACAGACCAAAGAAAAAATGTTTCTACGAAATAAAATATGGGCAAGATGGAGAACCTCTAAAAGTTCTGTAGATCATCTATACTTTAAGCAACTAAGAAATGCTGTCAAAAAGGATATAATCTCACACAAAAAAACTACTACTCCCACCTGCAACATTCACACTCTAATAATCCTAAAAAATTCTGGTCTGGCATTAATAAACTTCTCAAACCAGGACATGCCACAACTCCTTCCCCCTGCTCTATTCCTAGTAGTAATCCTCTGCAAATAGCTAATGCCTTTAACAATTACTTCATTGAAACTATTCAAACTTTAACTCAAACTCTAGTTCCCATGTCCCCCACTCCTACACAACACACTAACTGTCCCTTTCCCTCCCTTCATCTGCAACCTGTTCCCATCTCCTTTATCTGCAAACTCCTTCAAAAACTCAAACCCTGCACTCCCTCTGCTGATTGCCTCCCAGCAGAATACCTTCAAATTGCAGCCAAAGCCATAGCATACCCTGTTTCTATCCTGATAAACAGATCCATCTCTAAAGCCTACATCCCCTCTATTTGGAAATTCTCACATATAATCCCTTTGCACAAAGGAGGTAAATCTACTGAAATATCCAACTACCGTCCTATTGCTCTACTCTCCCCACTAGCCAAAATTATGGAAAAATATATTCACCATCAGCTATTCCAGCACCTTCTCCAAAACAACTTGCTTGCTAACTGCCAACATGGATTTAGGCCCTTTCATAGCACTACTTCTGCCCTTTTAACTTTTACTGATTTCTTAAATAGGAATCGTAACAATAACTGTCTCTCAGCTGCTCTATTTATTGACCTTTCCAAAGCCTTTGATATGGTCAATCATAACCTACTTATCAATGTGCTAAAAGCCCAATCTCCTAACCCACAAGCAATCCTTTGGTTCAAATCTTATCTGGAAAACAGACAACAAGCAGTACTCTGGGGCAATAATCTATCCACATACCTCCCAGTAAACACTGGAGTTCCTCAAGGTTCTATCCTAGGCCCTCTTCTTTTCTCCATCTTTATTCATGATCTCCATACTGTATTTCCACAATCCACCTGTATACAATACGCTGATGACTCTACTCTTATCTGTACTGCCAAGTCTTCTTCCTCTCTCCACACCCTTACACAAAATGTATTTAACGCAGTTGAAAACTGGTTCACACAACACTGCCTTCTTCTTAACCCTAAAAAAACTAAGCTACTACTCTTTACTCCCACCATAAAATCTCCTCAGTTCCACTTCTCTATTAACTCTGACAATGGAGCCTGCATTTCCCCTGATTCTACTGCTCAACTACTTGGGATAACTATTGACCATAACCTCAGCTTCGATGCCCATGTTAATAATATTATAAAAACTGTTAATAAAAAATTAGGCTCCCTGTATAGAATAAAACCCTTCCTTACACCTCTAGCTAAGAAATCCATAGCCCAGACTCACCTTACTTCCACCCTATTCTATGTTTCTGCCATTTACACCAATCTATCAAAGCATAATCTCACCAAACTTGAAACTAGCTACAATAACATAACCAGATTTGCCACTGGCTCTCCATACAGAACTCATCACTGCCTCAACCTTAAACAACTCAGATGGTTAGAACTACAAAATCAACTACAATACAATCAACTTGTGATTGCACAAAAAACCCTGCACCATCCTACTAATACTCCCATCCTTGCTAATCTGATCTCCCCATATAAAAATCTTTCAATTCTACGCTCAGCTAATAAACTTCTTATTGCCAGCAACCCTTCTAATAACAAAGCAGGCGATTCCCTCTTCTCCAATGTTGTGGGTAGAATCTGGAACAAACTTCCTAATACACTCACCTCACTCTCATCCTCTCTAATCTTTAAAAAAACACCTTAGAGACCACCTTAAAATACATTGGCTTTGCCCCTGCTCAAAGCCTGATTGAATCTACTTTTCATTTCTCCCCTCCCCTGGTTCCTACTCTCTTGCTTCCTTAACAATTACCTTCCCATATCTTATGAACAACACTATAACAAGTTTCCTAATGTTCTAATGTTTTAGTTTTGATTGACTTCACATGAACCCTACTAAAGCATTAAGACTTGTTTATTTTTTACTTCTACTCTAATGAAACGTTACATTATTCACGATTTATTTATTTATTTTTTCATGTCTTATTTTGTAATGTGAAACTAGTCTTTTTTTTTAGAATATTTTGAATGTATTAATTTACTCATGTTGGAGCTTTTCTCCTCGGGCCTCTACTGAAAAGGGATATGTATCCAGCTAGACTAGCCCGGTCAACAAATGTAAATAAAATAAATAAAATAAAATCCTTCAGAAAATGTATGTTGACACAAATGTTTAAGGTTTATAAGAGCAATATTTAAAATTTGTTTCAATTTTTGGGCCCTTGTTCCCCCATTATTTGAGGCTTTATCCAGATTTCTTGTGCTAAAATGTTGAGAGGTATAAGATGATCTGAGAGGGTGGTGTGTGTATGCTAATAAGTAGGGGAGATAGGGGAGTAAAGTTAGAGATGACTTTGTCCACCGATATGTTGGCTATGTCCTTAGGGAACACAAGGTGGTGGTATTAGCCTTAGTATTGCTGGGCAATATATCTGATGTCTCTAACACAGTTATAGAAGGCTTTGTGGTTGTACTTTATAGAGCTGGCAAATCACAATTCAAACTTAGTTTTTGAGGATTTTATTTTGTTTTCGATTTCTTAGTTGATCTTTTTGTGCTCATCTCTAGATGATGAGGGTATTAAATTTGCTTTTATGGGCTATGAGTTTCTTCATCATATTGTAGTTTCTTTATACTAGGGTTTTACCAAAGAGCTTTATTCCACTTTGATGCATGCATTGAGGTGGGCATAGAAATTATCTGAAATTATTGCAACATGTGAGATGGTGTCACTGAGGTGTCTTCAGCATTGCACTGGCCATATGGTCCACTGAACTCCCCCTGCTACATAGAGCATTGTTCTGCTCCTTCTGCCACCCAGATACCTCGGGTCAAAAACCTGGCATTTGTGAATTTACTGTTCAGTACCATCAGTGACTCACTTGCCAACTAAATTGAGATTCTCTTAGTATATATTGCTTACTTTTGTAATGAGCTAATCTTGTTTTCTTTTTTGTTTGTCGTAGTTTTTGAATCACATCTGAAGAGCACTTTTTCTTAACTCATTTGTGATACAGATTTTCATTAAAACTGAGTTATCTTGAAGAAGCATTTAGAGTCGTACATCAAGCAGCAATGCTTGAGCCTGACAGGGTGTATGTTTGTTATTGTAAATGCTTTTCCAGGGGTGTGGCTTCGGGTCCTTACACTGCTGAAAGAGTGTTGTCTCCACAGTAACACATCCCGGAGGCATTAGTGCATGTTGTGAATGGGCTCTTTGTAAAACTGTTTTGCATTTCTTTTTAATTACTCTCTCTCTCTCTAAATATATACACATTTATGTATTTCTGATGTAAATTAGTTCCTACACCTAATGAATCAGACTTGCTTTTATATAAATAAAATTTATGCTGGAAGAAGTATTTTTCATCAAAAGTATGAGTTATGTATGTATTTAAAGGTGACACACATGGATGCACACACACACACACACACACACACACACACACACACACACACACACACACACACACATTCAGAATTACAGACATTCAGATATACACAATCGCACACATATATGTAGAAAAACACAGACACACACATTTAGAAACACAGACATTCAGAAAAACACAGATAAACAGATACACACCCATGTACATGGATGTTAAAACATAAACACACAGCACTTAACCCTTAGACCCTCGTATATAAACACAACTTCAGAAGTCTCGTCATGAGCAAGTAAATGTAAAAAAATAAGTTAAAAATAGATTGCAAGGCAGAAGCAAATAAATGTAAAAAAAGAAATTAAAAATAAAATGGGTGACTATGGTGCTTTTGCCTCCCCCCCACCCCATTTTATGTCTGTGGTCTAGCTGTCGATTGATATTTTAAGTCACTGAGTAAATAATAACAGACGTTAAGAGGTACATACCTTTTAATTTTTAATAATTCCACGTTGATAGACTGCATGTTGCAGTCAATGCTGTTTCTTGTCTCTATCTCTCAATCACTCTTGCTTTCACTCTTATGTAAGCATCCATTCACAGATTGAAACAGAAACACAGAAATATACTCATGCACACTTTTCCTTTTTTTTATTTTATGTAATTTCTATTTTAATTTTACACTTGCTAAACAGCAAAGCGCTGCTTAGTGGAGTAAAAATGGTGGCTGTATATGTTGTAACTGTCCAAACTTCAGAGCAGCTTAATATGCTAACATTGAGGTTACAGACTTGTTTTTCAGTGGTCATTACATGTACATTAATGCCCTGCTGGTGAACCTTCATACTCCTATAACGGATTAATATAATGTGTCCTTTCTCTAATTTTTCATAAAGCTGAGAATCATTTAAATTGCACGTATTTAAGGGAAATGCGAACAGATGTGGAACTCAAACCAGATGTAGTCCTAAACTGTTCCCATGCATAATCTCAAAGGAGAAGAGTCATTGCCAAAATAACAAAAGAGAAAAAAATGTCAAATATTGAAAGTAGAAGCTTAACTCAGAAAGTCTTAAAATGCAAAATAGTCATAATGCAGTAGAAATCAAATAGTAATATGGGAGGTAAGCCACCCCAACCCCAACCTTGACTCTTTTAATTTTGTGGATTTACTGCTTCAGGTATAAGAGAATATTTTTTTTTCTAGGATCAACCACATGTACTGCCATTATCCAGAGGCTGCATGTTCTCAGAGTTGAAGTATTATAGGTTCATAGGTTGGTAGACCTGTGAAGATCATGGTCCTCAAAAGTCAATCTACAGAGGGGCTTGCCCTTGTAAAATTAGATAGATTTTCTGTTCAGTGTTCCTTAATCGGCTTGCACTGCATTTCATTGGATATTTTTTACCAGTAAAACATTGTTATAGTATTAGTAACTTTATAGTAAATTATATACAGGAACGATGTTTTGTTTCTAATAGCAGACAGTGCAACAAAGGATCTTTTAAAAAGATTTAAGACTTTACTGCTTGTATTGTAGTTTGCACTGTATCCTGAGATAGCTTGATTAATAATGAGTCATCACTGAAACTGCAAAGTGAAGCAGTACATGCAGGACTGCATTATCACCCATGATGCTTTTGGGATTTTTTATGTAAGATCAGTCCTTGTAGCTAAGATACGAAAGTTATGTATTCACAGCAAATGCTGAATGTACTGAAGTGTTTTAGAATCATTTAGGCTAACTGCATTCAGTCATTTTAATATCTGATATTTTTTGAGTTTTCAGTAACTGACAATCTATCACACTTGTTTGGGCATTTATGTGTTGATTTTCTAAAACAACACCATTATTAATACCGAGTTTCAACAAATGAACAACACCCTAAACAAGTGAGTGTAACCAGCTTTGGGAGTAGAAAACTCAGCCGTCTATTTGAGCTTGGCTATAGGATCTTAGCTAGACAAGAATTTTTAAAATGCAAATAAAATTAGTAATAAATAACAGCAAAATAATAATCCCTGGTCAGCTAGAATCTTCAAAGATAGAGTAGTAAAATGGTATAGAAAGAAAACATTTCTTTAGTTTCAGTCCTTTATTTGTAGGCAGGTGAGTGGTGTCATGTGTTGCACACACATAACAGACAGAACCTTACATGCTGGAGGTAAGACAGGGAAACGCTTAGTTCCACAGTCAAGCATAGAAATGTAAAACTAGCCCCAGGATTCATAAAACTCGGCTCAAGGCCGGCGTTAGGCTTGCGCCGACCATGTGGCGTGAAGATGGCGCAGTAGCGCCAAATGCATATTAATGAAGGTGCGCTGCCGCCACAGCCACATGCATAGGAAAGGAGCGCGAGTGCATAGGGCGTGTCGAAGTGCCGCACGGAGATGTGGAAATATCAGCTGTCGACGTGCAACCTAAAATGCTTGCATATAACAATTTGCAAGCAATAGTAGTCACATCTGTCAGTGTCCGTGGGTACCAAAACGTATGCAAAGCATGCAAGACAGTTCCTGCGAACACAAAATGAAGAAGCAAACACAAATGCACGGTAGGGAATAACGGGTCCCTATCCCTCGAACAAATGACATTGAAAACCGTATGCCCGTAGTCCAACGCAGTGTAGATAGTTATACCAAGTGGAAGTGAAATACATCATGTTAGCGCGCCGCCAATAGGTACGTCCAGCCAAATGGTCAGGGTCACCAGCTAACCCATATTGTGAGGGAGAGTACACAGCTGGGCAGATGTGTCCATAACAAATCCACGATAAATGTAAATATCTAGCGACCGTATGACAGAATTATATCCCACAATGCATGTAATAGTCACATACAATAGGTATGTCCGTATTTAACATACCATATGTGACAGGAAATAGAATAAGCATGTAAACGAAACAGAAGGAGTATATAAACCGCTACAACAATAAGGCAACATGTAGGCTTAAAGGAACAGTATTATCCATAGCATTGACTGTGGGGACGTGTTGTCCAGTACAATTGGATATGTGTCCGGAATATATCCCATCCTGGACATAAGAAAAGTTGGCATCCACCCAATGAGCAGAACAGTCTGCCAAAATCTGCACATCTGCGGTCCAAGCCGTACTTGTCAGGATGTGTCACAGTTGAACGGGTATTACCCGGGTGTACCAACCATGTCATGAAAGTTAAGTATGAGCGTGTACCTATGTGCGTGATGTATAGCATGTGAAAGGTGAAACATGCCAGGGTAGTCCACACAACCATACAGGTACCTGACATATGTAGTGTATGCAATGTGTTACCTTGACCGTGTCATGGGCCATCAACCAAAGCAGTGATGAAGGGAGTGTCAGGAATATGTGTGTGTGGGGGATGGGTAATGGCATAATCCTCAAAGGTGAGACTGTGTCGTATGCAGAATAGGTGAACTGGAGGTGTATGAGGGATCAGTGGGTGAAGCAGAAAGAAACACAAAGAACATGTATACACATCTGCAATACAACCAGACAGGCCATACTGTAGAACACAATCCCGCAAACATATGAATATTAGAATGTGTGATACAAATGTACAGAAATGTCACCGGCACATACCCACAGATTGGTCCTGATGGAACTGGCCAAATCAAATGCAACACACCTGGATGCATAATGGAATACCCAGCATCCCCTCCACAGCACACAACCCGCCCCCATACCTGAACGTCCACCAAATCCAGCCATACTTGGCCTACTAGTTTGGCGCAGCCACATCTACACATAGTGACCACTACTCATATGTAGTAGGCAGTGTCACTCTAGGCAGTTTCAGGATTGCAAACTATGTATTCCTTGCATGTAAAACCCCCAGCACATTTTCGTAATGCCAGAAGAATGGTCGGTATCGGTCTTTTTAAATTTTTGGATATCCCTCATGAGATAAGTAACCTGTGTAAACATTAGAATGGGTATCAAGACATGGTGTTCAGTCCTGTAAACATCTGATCACAAGTTGGAATATGCATGCAGTAGTGGTGCACGAGACTGTCCAGCCCTAGATGGTCATGCAGAACCTACTACCCAGGATCAAACACCTGCCCGTGACACACGTGTCCCGACACGAATAATCGAGAGAATATATTGCAAACATTCGCATAGTGGCACATGGAAATAGGGTGATGAAGGCACTGACGTAAACAGGATACCCCCTGATCCACTGTGTGAGGGACAGTTACTGTGTGGGTAGGTGTGTCCTGACCAACAATGATACAATGCCAAATGTCCTGTGATTGTAGGAAATAACTATGTACCATACTGCATGTAACAGTTTCCTGAAGCGGTCACATCAGGATAGAAAATACATAATTCGTACAAGAAACAGACTAACAACTAAAGTGCTAAAGGCATAGGCTCAAAGCTAGGAAACTAATGAATGTTCTAAACCTGCACTGACCATGGGTATGTGTTGGCCTAAACAATCTGGTGTCCCCAGAATATATCCCAACCTGTACATATGACAATGTGTCAACCCTACCAATGGTCAGAGCATTCGCACAATAACTGGCCAGCCTCTTAATCATTCACAAAGCCAGTGACCTTTGGAGGAAAGGTGTTGAATGAGAATGACTACTTACAACAATGAAGAGTAATAGATGCATTTAACTGCAGAAAATTAGTAGTAATACGAATCTGTCAACACGTTCCAAGTTAATAGTACTAATATAGTAGAATTGTCTGTGATTGTCCCTGATTTGTCATAGCCTTGTCCCTGTCACTGTAGAAACTTGTCCCCGAGTATCACAGAGGTCCATACACATATGTACACCAACCAACTGTCACATCTGTTGACAGGACTATTGCATACCTGTAGTGAATTTATAACTGATGTCCAGAATAATATTAATTGTATCTAAGTATGAGAAGTAGTGAACTTCATGACACCCATGCAGATGGACAATACAGTTACAATTTCTGAATCCTACACAAATGCACTCTATAAGCACCTACATGAGTGCATGGATCATGCTATCCCAAACAGAACCAAGACGCTACCCTCCAAAAAAAGGAAGCCACTCTGGTGGTCCCCTGCCATAAACAAACTGTACAACAGAAGGAAGAAACTGTTGCAAAAGACAGTAAAATCTTATGAGTGGAGGAGCTCCCTGGTCAGCCTCAGTAAGAAGCTGAGATCCATTATAAGATCCTCCAAAGCTAGCTACGAAAATAAAATTGCCACTAATTACAAGGATGACCACAAAGCATTCTATAGCTATGTCAAGAATCTCAATGGCAACACCCAGATCTGCTCTGAGTTACAGCACAAAGGCATGAAATTACAGAACCAACTGATATTGCCAACGTCCTGGAAGATAGGTTCAGTGCTAACTTTACCCCCCCCCCCTCACCCCCTAAAGGGCCCATATCTATACAGGAAGAATGCAGAGTCCCTGTAATCACAACTACACAGGTGAAAGCTACACTCTCTAAAGCCAAAAACACAGCATCCATGGGACCGGACAACATCCCAGGCTGAGTTTCACTTGAACTTCAGAATGAACTGGCTCCCCACTTAAGCACCATGTTCAATAATAGCCTTGCATCAGGCTTTGTGCCCACTGAATGGCACACAGCAACAGTTATCCCACTCCACAAAGGGGGAGTCACCACTGATCCCAGGAACTATAGACCTATTAGCCTGACGAACCTGGTCTGCAAAGCCATGGAATGTATCATCATGGAACTCATAAACAAAGACATTGTTAACCTCCAAACTCTGGATCCCACCCAGTTCAGTTTTGTGAAAGGCAGATCATGCCTCCTAAACCTGATCAACTTCTTTGAGGCAGTCACCAAAGCCGTAGATGAGGGTAAAGTGGTTCACACAGCCTATCTTGACCTCGCCAAGGCTTTTGACACTATCCCCCATTCTGGAATTATAGCTAAACTCAATAAACTAGGCATAAATCCCTACGTCACAAGATGGGTTGCCAACTGGCTCACTGACAGAACCCACACTGTAAAAGTTGCAGACTACAAATCTGACCTCAAACAAGTGGCAAGTGGAGTACCACAGGGTTCCGTCCTGGGACCGCTTCTGTTTGGTATCTACTTCTCTGAAGTACAGGCTAACACAGAAGGCCTCTGGCTAACGAAGTTTGCAGATGACTGCAAACTAGGAGCCATAGTCAAGTCCCCAAATGATGTGAACATCCTACAGAAGGCCTCTCTGAGACAGATGCCTGGTGTCAGAGCCATGGCCTCAAGCTCAATGCCAAAAAGTGCAGTGTCATCCCCTTTGGTAAAAACTCTGTACCCATGAAATACCACATAGGCAGCAATCTACTTAACACCGAATGCGTAATAAGAGACATTGGGGCCCAGGTGGACAGTAGTCTCTCCTTTGATAGTCACATTGCCACAGTAGTCAGGAAGTCCTTCTACGTGGCACACCTCATCATAAAAGGGTTCTTATCCAGGAAAAAAAAGGTCATTGTTCCCCTCTACTCATCACTCATTAGACCCATTATAGAGTACAACGCCCCTTTTGGAATGTACCTCACAAGACATCTGCAGCAGCTGGAAAGGCCACAGAAGTACCTCACAAAGAGGATTACTGGACTCAAACAAATGCCCTACACTGACCGCCTCAAAAAACTCCAGCTTTACTCCGTAGCATATCGCCTACTCAGAGGTGATCTCTGCCTAACATATAAATCTATGTCAAACCCAGAGCTGTTGGACATGCTACACCTAAAGAAATCCCAATCCCTCTGAGCTACATGCTCTAGGGACCTAAACCTTGTCACCACAATAAACAGGACATGCTGGAGGGATAGATTCCTATCCCAGAGACTTCCCATACTCTGGAACAGGCTACCCATCTATGTCAAGCAAAGTTCTTCATTAGCACTCATCAAGAAAAATCTTGATGATTGGATGAGAAATGGGAAATACACCCGGGGATCACTTCTGTGTCTCTGCTCATCAGTGGCACAGGAAAATAACTTTTTTGGGTGGCGTAAGCCAGGGAACCTTGTTGGCTAGGCTTGTGTAGGCCCTTGGACCGATAGCCTAGTACCTACCTATGAACCTATAAATGAATGAAATAGTCAAATGTGAAGGGAGAAGGGAAACACGTGTAAACCCCCCCCCCTGTATTATGTAGTGGAACCACTCCCCGCCCTATATTATGCAGCGCTGACCTAATAGTGTGGTCAGAGGTGCCCAAACACCTGCGTCTGTAAACACAGGTAGAATGTTAAAATTTGGACTAAATCTGTCCATGTGCTACATCTGATGTTTGAACAGTGCCAGGGCAGTTCTAGTCACCAGTAGGACAAGCCTAAACCCAGACCAGCACATGAACACTCTGACAATCAAACACACGTATGTGCGAGGACTATAAGCGTAGGAGTATTGAATATCCTTGGAGTGAGTAGACATGCAGCAAGGGTCCAGAGCAGTAGGAAACAGGGAATGTTGGAAGTGTAGAACTGTGGTTTTCCCAACAGAAGAATGGATGCCTGCTGTGTAAGGGAAGTGGTGAGACGTATGTCAGAGTAGCTATGAACCATGGGTATACATATAAATGAGGCAGAACAACAATAGTGTAGGGGTTAGAGCATCCGTCTAACGTAAAGGCATTCCTGGTTCAAGTACGACTATAGCACATATTAATTGTGTTATGAATGCCTCTGTGCTGTAAAGCCAACATTTATACATGTAAAGGTGACCGCGTGTCTCGCATGGGGCCGTTAACTGGATTCCATCAATCAAAGTGGTACTTTCATAAGGAATAAGGCACATGTAATCCCAAAGAAGTGGCAGTAAACATATGTAACTCAGAATAAGTAGATGCAAGTGCGCCTGCGTGGGTGTATGCAGCTTGTAGCATAGCAAATGTATGTTGACTTGTACAGCTGTAACTTTTATATATATATATATATATATATATATATATATATATATATATATATATATATACATATAGATAGATGTGTGTATAGATAAATATCCACAGACATAACAGAAATATGCAATTATATATCTATATCTATATATATATGTATATATATATATATCTATCTATATATATATATATATATATATATATATATATATATATATATATATATATAAAATGAACGCCAAAAGACGAAAGCAAACATAAGGGTTGTGAAGGGAATCTAGATCAGGTAAGGTATATGTCAGATAAAGCTGCACAAGTGTGAGTAGAGCAATGCTATTCACACCAGAGGCAGGGTTATACAAGTGGCCATAACATCGTTGAAGTGCTACATCAACATTATACAAAGACGGAATGTAGTACATGTTGCGACCACCTACACTTGTAACCCACAAATCGCTCGTAATCCATAACACCAGGAAAGGCACCTATGTGCAAATATGAATGGATGATGAGCCTGTGAATACATGAGGTGGTACAAAATGTGTGTAGGGTCCCAACGCTCATGAGAGGGCAATGTGTAAAGGTGTGTCATGGCTGCGATATCAGGTGTATAATGGCTGTTATGCGTGGAAACTCAACACGGGTGTGCTGGAGAAACTATGGACATGCGATTATGGACACAGGAGTGCTAGGGTATGTTGCGCTGGTTGCAATGGAGCGGCCCGTGGAGGTCAGCTAGTACATAGGTGCAATTCCCAGATAGAGCGTCGTCTTCATGGAGACATGCGTGAATGGGCGCATCATTGTCGGACGTTGTGCGTCAGGGCTGGCAGCCCGGCATGTAAAACCTAAACGCCACCCACAACTACATGCAGACATCAATATGTTGATGTACAATCTCAGTAACACAAACACTCATTCTATTAACATTATTAATATGAATGTGCACAGAAACCAACACAGTAGCAGGAATAACAGGCTGCGCATACGAATAATGGGTCGAATGACACTGTATCACATCACACTTATCAGCGGCACCCCAGACATGAAAAATGTGCAACATCTGTCCACTGTATAACGTGCAGTATACTGACCACAAGTTCACCGGAGTGAAGTGTCGGTGTCATAATGACTAAGGCAATAGTATGCTGTTGAAGCAGAGATAAAACCCAATACACATGTGTAAGTGTCTATGTCCGGGAAATGTATAAGTTAACGGACACACAGATGTATATATAGATAAAAACGTGTATATATATATATATATATATATATATATATATATATATATATATATATATATATATATATATATATATATATATATATATATATATATATATATATATATATATGTATATATATATATGTATACACATCTATATATATATATATATATATATAAAGATATATATATATATATATATATATATATATATATATATATATATATATATATATATATATATAGACACACACAAAGATATACTACAGATATATATAGATAGATATATGTATATGGGTCACCTTCAGATGCCCGACAACGCGTTTCGCCGACACGGAATCCGACGGGACGAAAACACCGACAACGCAGATGACCGACAAGGTGAGAACCACGGACTCGGTAAGTGTGCGATCGGTGATTTAGTGTTAGGGCGGACAGGTAAGTGTGCGATAGTGAGGGACTGTGGGTTTAGGGGTGGGTTAAGTGAGTTAGGGTTAGGGTGCAGGTAGGGTGTGTGTGCGATAGTGAGGGACTGTGGGTTTAGGGGTGGGTTAAGTGAGTTAGGGTTAGGGTGCAGGTAGGGTGAGTGTGCGGTAGTGTTGGACCTCGGGGTTAGGGGTGGGTAAGTGAGTTAGGGTTAGGGTGCAGGTAGGGTGAGTGTGCGGTAGTGTCGGATCTTGGGGTTAGGGGTGGGTAAGTGAGTTAGGGTTAGGGTGCAGGTAGGGTAAGTGTGCGGTAGTGTCGGACCTTAGGGTTAGGGTTTGGGTTAGGGATAGTGGATATGTTATGTAGTGTACTGTGTTGTTTACGTGTAGTGTGTTGGTGTAATGGTTTTCGGTGTTTTGCGTTGTCGGTATTATTTGATGTCGGTCTTTTGGTGTCGGTGATTAGTGTGTCGTAAACGATTTCGGGATATAAAGGTGATCCATATATATATATATATATATATATATATATATATATATATATATATATATACACAAACAACAGGTATTGATATATACATATACACACAAAACAAATATATATGTCATTGTAGATATACACATATACATAACTAGGTTACTTTACAGCAATTAGAGGTAACATATATACAGCCCGGGCATATGTGACTGCGAGGTCCAATAAATAAACGTTGTACCCCCCACACCGTCCAGTTAGGCCGGTCAGACATACAGACAGGCAATAAAGACTACTACACTACTGCTGTCCAAAACACCGGCAGGAAAGTAGCAGTGGGAGAGATCTACAAGGTATACACTTTAAACATGGATAATGGTGTCCCTTGCGGGACCCCAAAAAGTCAGTGTATGTGTCAACCTGTTGTCATCGATGCGAGCAGGATGAAGGTGTACATGGAACAGTAGGTTGTGCAAGTGTGATAATCATGGGTTGACAAAATGTACGACGTGTCCCCAGACGGGGAGAGTGGGCAATGTGTAGGGGTGTGCTCATACCCCAGCTGCGCTCACAGTTAGTATAATTCATGAGTTTTGTAGAGGGGTGCCAGGTAGGTGGACCATGGGTATGCAATAATGGGCTTAAGTGTGCAGGTGCTGGTTGGCAGAGATGTAGTAGGCCCGCCCAGTGGAAGTCATTAATATTCCTATGTGGGCATAGCAGACGCCTATACATCCCAAACCTGAAGAGCACATCTACCGGATAGTCTGTAAACCATCGGGGGAATACATAGAGACCAAATCAGTGCCGTGTACCCGATTAGCATGGACGTCCGTAGTTATGAATCAGAATGTAACAAAGTCCAAATAAACACTTCCAGAACTAGTGATATTAGGTGGACAGGTGGCGGAATACAGGTAATGACAGATGACAACATGTATGAGTCATAAACGGCATGTACCTAGACAAACGTGAATGAATACATATGCTCTGTGACTGTCAATGGGTCTGGTTAATAGAACCAATCATCTAAATGTGTCCCACAGGGTGTTATGCAGTGTTCCTGATACAGTGTTCATTCTCCCCCATTGGTATGTGAGGTCTACTAGTGATGGAAAGTACATAATTTGATGACCACCTCAGGTAGATGATAGTAGAATAGATGAGGTTCCACACCCATACGCCTTTGAGTGACACACCCATCTGGGAAGTTGTGTCCTGCAAAATGAATGTTATAACACATGGCCTGTGAGTTCGGGAAAGCAGGCCGTACATTGTGTGTTATGGTGTCAGAAATTAATTTGTATCAGAAACAGCTACATGTAATAGGAAACAGTATTACCAATTATAATGCTACAAGAATAACCTTAACATATGCAAACCATGGAAGTAGTCAGTTTACAACTGGCTGTGGGTATGTGTTGCCTTGACACATGTGATAGCTCTACATATAGGATCTATAGGGCCGTCACCATTCTGAATGGCCAAAGTGGGATCTGCTCTGTAGAAATGTCAGACGTACCAGGGCAGAACATACCTACAGCCGTGCATAGTACAGCAATATACATATCAGCACAAATAAAAGCGTAGTCTAGCAGCTGTAAAGTTGCTTATGCTACTACATATAACATATCAACGTGTCAGGTATACAAGACCTGTAACAAGCAACCAATACAGACACGTAGAATATGAGAATGTCCCCTAATCAGGACAGTTGCAATGGCTAGAGTATCGTCACATGACATATGGATCATGCAATCCCAAATAAAACCAAGACTCATTCCCCAAAGGCAGGCGCCCGGTCTGGTGGACTCCAGCCATAAACAAACTTTACAACAGGAGGAGGAAGCTACTACATGACAGAACAAAATCCCAAAAAGGGAAGGCGTCTCTGATCAGTACTAGCAAAAACTACGATCACTCATAAAATCATCCAAGGCTAACTTTGAGAGAAAAATCGCAAAAGACACAAAAGACTATCACAAGGCCTTCTTTAGCTATGTTAGAAACCTGGGTGGAAACTCCCAGATATGCTCAGAGTTAGTCCAAAATGACACAAAATACACTGAACCCACTGACATTGCCAACATTCTGGCAGACAGGTTCAGTGCAAATTTCTTCCCTTCCCCTCCCCAAAGGAGAAATAACTATCCCAGCAGAGTGTAGCCTCCCTAACATCTCAGATGCCCAGGTGAGAGCTGCCCTCTCTAAAGCTAAAAACACAGCATCAATGGGACCGGATGGTGTCCCGGGCTGTGTGCTACATGAACTCCAAGAGGAACTAAACCCACACATAAGGCTGATGTTTAATCTTAGCCTTACTACAGGATACGTACCCAAAGAGTGGCGTACGGCAACAGTGGTCCCACTTCACAAAGGCGGTGCCTCTACGGACCCTGGAAATTACCGCCCCATAAGCTTGACGAGCCTGGTCTGCAAAGCTATGGAGAAGATCATTATGGAACTCATAAACAAAGACATTGGGGACCTACAGACATTGGATCCTACTGAATTTGGCTTCGTCAAGGGCAGATCCTGTCTTTTGAACTTGGCCGACTTTTTTGAAACAGTCACTAAGGCCATTGATGAGGGTAAGGCAGTTCACACAGCCTACCTTGACCTTGCAAAAGACTTTGACACAATATCCCACTCGGGCATCATAGACAAACTCACCAGCTTAAATGTAAACCCATATGTCACAAGATGGGTTGCAAACTGTCTCAAGGACAGAACCCACAGGGTCAGAGTTGCTGGAGCTATGTCAGACTCTAAGCCAGTCACAAGCAGTGTCCCACAGGGCTCAGTCCTGGGACCCCTCTTGTTCAGCATTTATTTTTCCTAAGTACAGGCAAACATAGGAGGATTGTGGCTGACAAAGTTCGCAGATGACTGCAAACTGGGCGCCATAATTGATACAACAGTGGACACAAACATCCTTCAGAGAGGCCTCATAGAAATGGATAATTGGTGCCAGAGCCATGGCCTTAAGCTGAACGCCAAAAAATGTATAGTCATACCCTTTGTGAAAAACAAGGTACCGACAAATTACCACATAGGCGGTAATCCATTAAGTACGGAAGAGGTAATCAGGGACCTAGGGACCCAGGTTGACAGTAACCTCTCATTTGACACTCACATTGCCAAAGTGGTTAGGAAGACCTTCTATATTGCCCACCTTATCATGAAGGGTTTCACATCTAGAACAAGAGAGGTCATTGTGCCCCTGTACTCTTCTCTTATCAGGCCAATGATTGAGTACAATGCCCCATTTGGGATGTATCTCACCCGACACCTGCAGCAGTTAGAAAGACCCCAAAGGTTCCTCACCAAGAGGATAAAGGGTCTTAAACACATGTCATGTGCTGCCCGACTGAAAAAACTCCAGCTCTATTCAGTCGCATACCGCCTACTCAGAGGTGATCTGTGCCTGACATACAAGGCCATGTCCAATCCTGAATTAATGGACATGCTCCACCTCAGAAAATCCAAATCCATCAGAGCCATGAGAACAAGTGACTTAAACCTCAACACAGAAATAAATAGGACATGCTGGAGGGACAGATTCATAACCCAGAGGCTCCCTACACTCTGGAACAGAATCCCAGTCCATGTTAGGCAGAGCCCCTCACTGACTCTATTCAAGAGAAATCTCGATGAGTGGATGGGAGATCGTAAGTTTACCCCGGGGGTCATCTCTGTGTCACTACTAGATAGAGGCATAGTAAACTAAACCCTAAAAGGGCATAGTATTCTCATCCTAAGGGGTGGTGTAAGCCACATACACTCTGGCTAGGCTTATAAATGCCTTAGGGCAGATAGCCTAGTATGAACCTATGAACCTATGAACCTATGAACCTATATGCCTAATGAGGGACTGTCCCATGCAAAGTGGGAAAGGTGTTATTCCTATAGTCTCCCGTCATGCAATCTGAAAGGTGGAAAACATACAGTAGGTATGCGGTAGCATGACTTGCGAGACAGCTGTGTTAAAAAAATCATATTCACATGTCAACATTGCAGAGTATCGGTTCCCATCTATCAGGCAGATGGGAGCAAATTGTATGAGGAACACGCATATAATATGATTACGTCACTGCACAGGCCGCCGAGTCCATACAGTCGAACGCCTGCTGTCGCCAAATGGTTAGACATACCCGATACTGTAGTCATGTAGTCCAATGTAATACGCAGCACAAGGGATTGCACACACCCAGCATGAGTGACAAAATAAGTGTTTTGGGTGGCGCAGTGGTGCAGCGGTTAATGCTGTCGCCTCACAGCAAGAGGTCCTCCGGTTCAATTCTCGGCTGGGGTGTCTTCTGTGTGGAGTTTGTATGTTCTCCCAGTGTTCGCGTGGGTTTCCTCCGGGTACTCCGGTTTCCTCCCACATTCTAAAGACATGCTTCTGGAGCATTTCTCCCCGGGCATCCGCTGAAAACAGGATTTGTGGAGCCTTGTCGGACTTTCCTGGACAACAAATGTTAAATAAATAAATAAAATAAATAAATAAAAATAAAAATGTAAGCAGAAATTTTGGTGAGCGAGTGGCTGTAAGCGTGTTTGTCTACCAGTATGCCAGTAGTACACTGTCAAAGAAATGTGGAGTCTAAATGGGTAAAATGTGCTGTAACCAGAGATCGGCAGTGCTTAACACTGTGCAAACCCACGCACAACTGCTCCCACCTGCTGGAATGTGCCTTACCCAGTCCGTATCGAAAGGCGTCGGTCTGTCCACAAACAAAGAACTGCCCTATTCACGTGTTGGTAGCAGCACCCTGCACACATAGCTCATGTGAATTAACAATAGACCATGGCATATGTACAGACAATAGATCACACACACACCATGCAGCGCGATCATCCAACAGTATAGCAATGTACTGGCAGATATGTCCGGACCACTGGTGTATGCATGCCTGGCCATCCTGTGTGTTAGTGTGTGAGCATGCCCAGTATGACTGTTACGCATGTTGTCGACCGACATTACCGACATACCGTCATGTGTGTGAGCATGCCAAGTATGGACAACTGTATCGCATGTGTCACATGTCCAGGTAGTCAGTACTGTGTTGCCGACCCCTCCGTTCTACACAGACAGGTGTCATGTTGTGGCTGCAGGGTAGCTATGCTGTGGCTGCAGGGTAGCTACTGGTCATGTGGCATTGACAGTTGCTACATGTCTGCATAGTGTGGGGGGACATCCAACCACATTCACAGTCCTACACAGCACCGTGGGTGGTGCACATGACTCTCACATGTGTAGATTGGTCAGGGGGCACAGCTGACAGTTGTACACATCTGCCGCTACTGTACTGGTATGCCAGGTACTCCATGTCAGTGTGTGGACCTACCTAAATTGTCAGTTGGAGGGATACCAGTGTACGTCAGATCCCAGCGTTAAATACCAGCACAGTGGTGTTGGACGTCCTATCTTTCACACCCTACATCAAACCGCCTGGCCTGCTGTAGTCTGTGTGTGTCTTTGGGGGTTGGGGTCATTCATTGAGCATATCCATGGGTCATTGTATATCATTTGTCTGTATTGGTCCACACCTGTCCAGCTGCATGGAACGTGTGTGGGCTGTACAGACACACATGATGTTCATCCCATAATATGCAGTGGGTTAGGACACCCTGTGTACTACTGGCTACCATTATGACCCCCATATGTGCTACAGATGTCATGGTGCCACTATGGACGTGTACGGTCTGCTGCCCTAACAGTCGGCCACCAAAGTCTCTTGTATGCTCACATACATACCATAGCAATGGGTAAATACACATTCTAATACAACTGCCAATTTTTAGGTCGATAGACGTACCCTGGGGGTGTTCTGGACCTGAGGACAGTGCTGGAGGGCTGCCTATGTCGGATGCACACAGTGCATCTCCTATACATGGCTGAGCACAGGTAGTGTCATGTTTGGCATCCATTGTACTGTGTGCGGGTCAGAGAGGGGACATCCGTGGGTACATACTGTGTCAGTGCATATACCTTGTGTTGCCTCTTTGCCAAGGGCAGGTCATACTGTGCACTGCCTTTCGCCGACTGGGCCCTGCTCAGGTAGTTCCTTCGCCAAGTCACACTGTGCCTGTACAGGCCTTGGCAATGGTGTTGGGCCATGTGGCCCTGCCCCATGCTGTTCTTGCAGCAACTGTTACTGCAGGATTAGAATGTGCAGCATAGCAAATACCATAACAAATTGTATGCATGTAGCTAGTGAATACTGCAGGGCTCCACCGGATGTGTCCGGATACCAGAACTGTGAACTGAGCATCCCAAACACATGCTCAATTACGTGCCTTGCCTGTGCATCTGCCTCATTATGGTGTGAGTATTCAGGTGTGTGTGCATTGCTGCTGGGTGTCATCAGCTACGACACCAGTGGTTACCCGGCATCCCCCACTAGGACACTGTAGGGGATGTCCATATTGGCAAAGGTGTGATACAGCTGTGTCAGAAGCCATATATTGGAATCATCATAGCTTCCAGGGCAGACAGCGCACACATTCAATCTAATGCCCTGGCCATCGCATATGGCCTAGCTGTTGGAGGGTATGCCCCTGCAGTGACTGTAGGCCCCACCCCTCTCATCGGGTGGTGCTTTGATGTGTATGTGTGTGCAGGCTATAGCACCCAGTACCCCAGGGTAGTCATCCATGTGGTTGAAGAGATGCATATTGCTGGTCTACTAATCACGTGTGTTGAGGACATGTATGTGCTCACTAGCATGTGTTGACATGGCATCTGTGAACTGGTGCAATACTCTGGACTCTGGATGCAGATGCCTGTAAGATCCCCATGATATCCCCAGTTGTGTTGTGTGAGGTACCTGTGGTTAGTATACCCAGGCCAACACATACCGTGGTATCCACTGTGATGGGTTTCCCTTGGCCTGTTTGATGTGTCAGGTGTGGCAGGCACAGGTCAACAAGCCGCTGTAGGAGGTCTCTGTCCACCCCATAGTGCTCCACCATCCCCAGCTCATGTAGCCCCTGGTAAGTCGCCCTGGGTCTATAAAGTCTTATGTCACCCCAGTAAGGGATGTTCGGCAGCATACACATCCTCACTGCCCTCAGCCTCCTGCACATGTTGGTCTATGTTGCCTGCTGCAGCCCTTCTCATTTGGTTGGACTGTGTCGTGAAATGTCCCCACAGGTATACACCAGTGGTGTAGAGTGTGGAAGAAACCTGTGTGTATGATGCTTGCTCACATTACCGTACTGTTCATGTGCAGGCTGGCCATGTCATCTGCTGATTGTGCTGATCATCACCTGTTTGTGCAGCCTGTACACCCTGACTACTCCACCACTGCTGTTGTCCCTCCCAATGTCACCAGGCAGGTATAGACACGCCACTAGCTTAGGCATGCTAAGGCAGGAGCACTCCCGAGGCACAGTTCTGCAATGTACGTACAGTATGCCTGACCCCCCTCCCATGCTGTCAACTATATTCGAGCCCTGCACCCGGCTAACTACACACATACTCCAGGTATCTGCATCACACCCTGGGGATAAATGGGATACACTATTGTCAACCTCATCTGCATAGTATAGTCTTCTAATGAATAGTTATATGACCCATACCAAACCTCCAAATTAATAACCACTGCTTAGTGTCACTCAGATCCATACACAACTGGTAACAGGTGCCTTACTATCACCATATTCGATGTCCCATGGTCTTCCCAGCAACAAAATAACCGGTGTCTACACGACTACAACCCGGGACCCTGCACACAACAGACGATGTGCATTACCACTACACCATGGCAGATATACATACACACCAGGTTATCACATACAGATCATCTGGCACAAACATTCAATAGTGCTGATGTCCCCAGACATATATGTTTATATCTATGTCTATCTCTCTATATCTACATATATCATATATATTATCTGTATACATATATACATAGATATACATACACACATATACATGTACACACATATGTAGATATTGCATTTATATCACAACAGCGGACCACATGACAGCAAAGCATTAGACAGGCATGAAAAGGAAACTACATGTGCCACCTGCATCATTTAGTGTTGTTACTATCAAGGCATGTGTGTTCTGTTGCGTCACATAGGTCAGACTGTATTAAGGGTAAGAGTAGGGCTGCTGACATTTACTAACCAGACCTATTGGTGAATGTATGTGTTGACAACCCAGTGTCTTGGCAGAATATGCGGGCTGTGAACACTATATAGGTCAGCAACAAAACACACTGAACACATCCCGCAGCTAGCCACCCACAGATACCAACACATAGGTTATAACTGCCAAACACACACACCTGCCATGCCTTGGAATCGAGCACCTACCTGTCTAGTCTACCACACTACAGCATTATGCAGTAACAGAACATGAGTTTCAGCATCACTGCACTCCCAGAGGCATACTTCTAGGTAGATGACATCATCAGCAAAGGCAAAGACGCCGATAGAAAATTATAGAGAGGGAGCCATCTAAAAGCATTGTTCTGTCCCCGGGCAGCTGGAAAAACACACATACACACACTTGGCAGGGCCGGGAGTCAAACATATACCAAACTACCTTATCACACTACAGCATTACGCAGTTACAGAATGCGCTACCCAGATTACTGGAACACAGTACTCCCAGAGGCATACTTCTAGGTGGACGACATCATCAGCTAAGGCAAAGACACCAATAGGGAATGTATGGAGAGGGAGCCATCTAAAAGCATAACTCTGTCTCCAGGGAGCTGGAAGCACACACACACTTGGCATGGCTGGGAGTCAAGCATACACCTAACTACCTTATCACACTACAGCATTATGCAGTTATAGAATGCACTACCACGATTACTGGTACTCAGCATTCCCAGAGGCATACTTCTATGTGGATGACATTACCAGCAAAGGCAAAGACGCCAATAGGGAATGTATGGAGAGGGAGCAGTCTAAAAGCATTACTCTGTCCCCAGGTAGCGGGAAACACACACACTTGGCAGGGCTGGAAGTCGAACATACACCAAACTATCTTACCACACTACAGCATTATGCAGTTATAGAACATGCTACTGAGATTACTGGGACACAGTACTCCCAGAAGCATACTTCTAGGTGGATGACACCATCAGCAAAGGCAAAAACGCCGATATGGAGAGTGAGCCATCTAAAAGCATTACTCTGTCCCCAGGCAGCTGGAAACACACACACACAAACTTGGCAGGGCCGGGAGTCGAACATACACCTAACTACCTTATCACACTACAGCATTACACAGTTACAGAGCATGCTACCAAGATTTCTGGAACACAGCACTCCCAGAGGCATACTTCTAGGTGGATGACATCATCAGCAAAAGCAAAGACACCAATAGGGAATGTATGGAGAGTGAGCAGTCTAAAAGCATATTACTGTCCCAAGGTAGATGTAGACAAACACATGGCAGTGATGTGAGTGGGGCAACTGCCTATCTACAGAGCACTATTACAACACTACATGGATACGAGATGCGCCACAGACAGTACACCTTTCAAGACAGTCCCAATGTGTTCAATGTAGGAATCCATCCTGATGTGGGGTATGGACATCTGTTGCCTGGATGACCACTATCGCTATACAGGATTTCAATGGTCATGCCCATACACAGAGGCACATAACCGACACAAGGTGTCACTGGGCATGCTCACACACTTAGTAGCACACGTCCGTTTGGAATGTACTGTGTGTCCATCTACACAACGGCGTACTGGGCATGCTCACACACTTAGTAGTAGCGAAGGGCTGTCTTGTATGCACACGGATTCTAAACACGGAAGGGCACAGTTTGGAATGTACTGTATGTCCATCTACACCACGGCGTACTGAGCATGCTCACACACTTAGTAGTAGCGAAGGGCTGTCTTGTATGCACATGGATTCTAAACACGGAAGGGCACATTGTGTCGATAGTGAATATTGTTAGCACAAATGCTGCACTACATACATAGGTTCATAGGTTCATAGATTAGTACTAAGCTAACTGCCCTTGCAAGCCATTTTAAGCCTAGCCAATTATCCCTTTTGAGACTTGAACCCTGCACCTTGTGTTTGTAAGGCAAACACCTTAACCATTAGGCCACCCTCCCTAAATAAATGGCAGTCCTTGATGGTATACCTTTGATAACACCTGCATTAATGGTTCTCTCCAAATGCGAGAACTGTATTTTCTTTAATACATTCCCATACTTTACTACTAAGCGAACTGCCCTTATGAGCTATTTCAAGTATAGACAATTATCCCTTGTGAGGCTCAAACCCTGCACCTTGTGTTGGTAAGGCAAACACCTTAGCCATTAAGCCACCCTTATACTTGCTACATCTGACATCGGTCGTCAGTGCTAGCTGTGTAGCATTCGTGATCACAGCTGACAATCCATATGCAACAATGGGGAACACAGACATCTCTGCAATGAGGAACACCTGGCATATGGCACAGTTGTGCACAATAGCACTACCACCGTATACCTCAGATACAGACATGTGGGCTATAAGACCGTGACGGATCACTCCAGGTGTTACTGTCCCCACGTACATGAAGGCCACTCACATGTACTGACCAGTACACACTCAAGAGCCATCACTTATGTCTCAGGTGCAGATCACAGTGGTAAATGCGGCATTCTACTATGTAGCCCTCAGACATCACCATGTCCTTGGGCCAGCAACACACATCCATACATTACTACACCACCATGTTACTCATGACCAGTGGATTATACATAGGTCTACAGCAACTGTGCAGACTACACATGTACTGACAGGGTTCCATCATGTGGTATGCAATGCAGTGATACAACAGTTCATAACCAGGTCAGTTCTACACATAACAGGGGCTCTGGGTCTTATACAGCTGTAACAGATGACTGTTGCTATACACCAGAAAACACTCATGTTTGGATATGACATACATGTAATCACAGTGGATATGTACTTGGCCCACACACACACAATGCATATGTACATAGCATAGCTTTTGCTGTCCTCTGTGCAGACAAGTGGCTACAGCAATCACATGCATGCACATGGAAGGTAGGTCCATGGCTGTTGAATGCTAACAGTACATAAGGTAGCAATGTTGACTGAGGTAACATTCCCTCTGTACTAGTTACCCATGACAACCAACATATCATACAACAGTCCATGTGTCATGTATGTCATCACACATGTCCACCAATTGCAATGCATACAAACATGGCTACATGACAGGAATGTAGGACCAACACACATGTACATGTAGTGGTGTGCATGCAGCTACCATGCATGTGCAGTAGCTGATGTATGTCGTTCATCTGTGTCTAACTACAACATGCAGTTGCAATGCAGCCCCATCATTGACACCTGTATATGGTGAAATACTGACAGTACGGTAGGATGTACATCAGGTATGGATGGCTGTGTGTACATAAAGTGGTGGTCCACCTTTGCAGATGGATGTTTGCTGAAGATAGCTCACAGGTGTGTCACAAGCCATCCTACCATTACATGTGCAAACAGTATGCTATGTTATTGTTACTTGAAGCTGAAGACATACAACCTACACAGTGGTCAGGGTGACACCTGTAACACTTATGTCCTCCCATGTGCATAGAGCAGCACAATTGCCGAAGGTAGCGATGGTACACATAATGCGGCCAATATAGCTGCATGTCTGTCAGACGTATCATCATATAGCAGGTGTATGATTCACAGTACTGCCATGTGTGTTTGCTTGTGTGACCATATATACCACGTATGGTGGGGAATACATCCCAATTGTTACACACCCCTGTACACTGTTGTAGAGATCTGTACATACTGCAGTGTAGAAAGCAAGATATCTGTATGTGAATGACATTTGTGGACTCCACAGTGTGTGTGTGTGTGTGTGTGTGTGTGTGTGTGTGTGTGTGTGTGTGTGTGTGTGTGTGTAGGTATGTATGGCTGTCTGGTGCATGGAGTGAGGGTGTATGCTACCATACAGAACAGAAAGGATCCCTAACTCCTCATGGTGATGCAGTCTACTACCCTGTTGATGCCATCGGTCTCAGCCTTACTGGCTACCTGTACATGTTCATTCTCTGTGTTGCATCATGTGGGTGCACAGTACTGTGAAGGTGATTACCACATAGGCAGGGATCCTCACCTCAACACTATCAAGTGTGCATTATAGTGTTGTTGACCCCGTGAGTGTGGTCATGTTACTGTGTGTTTCTGTGTATGTCTGTGTGTGTTCACATCATGTAATGTGACAGTGTATTACTGCTACACAGTGAGGCCTCATGCTATCAACTGGCCTCTAACGTTGACATCAGCCAGACCGCTGTGTAAACCCCCCGCACCATGTCGCCATACCTGTGATGTGACCCGGTATGGATGTCACATCTCTAGCCACTGTAGCCTATTAAATAGCTCACATACTTCTGGATCAGTAGATGTGTGGACATCTGTGGAATGGTAGCCTTTCTAACAGTGAAGTTGAGGCTACGCATAGCATGCTGGTATTGCCATACATGCCTGTGAGTACTCCACATTTACACATGGGAAACTGCAAACACTGCTACTTATTGGCACATGCAAGTAGACCTTAAGGAGGGAAGCAGGGCATCATTACCAACATGCTGTTACTGTTGTTACCAAGGCACATACTGTGAACATACAACAATCCACTCTAGCTGCAAACACTGTAACATAATGGCACATGCAATTAGACCTTAAGGAGGGAAGCAGGGCATCATTACCAACATGCTGTTACTATTGTTACCAAGACACATACTGTGAACATATAACAATGCATTCTAAACATGTACTACATGGTATGTCTGGTGCATGTCAACAGTACACAACAAATGTAATATATGCTTCTCACTATTCTGTTCACCCTGTGCATCAGACCATATGAGCATGTCCCTGCACCGATGGTGTGGATGACAGGGATGTGGCACAGGCATCATCATATGCACAGGATGATAATGTTTGCCAGGGGCATAGGCTGCACCAGTGGATGACATCATGTGTGTGGGTTAGGGCCGGTGATCTGATTGGACATGTGTGGTCATTATGCATGTGGGTGTTGCGGTGCCCTACAGATGTTTCTGTTGTGTGCGTGTATGTGTGCACACAGTTCTGCCATGTGTCCAGCTTACACAGGGGTATTATTGACAGCTCCAGATTGTACAGACCAGGATGTACAGCTCACTGTGTCCGGCCAGGGCCACGCGACCTGTGCCTGCCAGGGGTTGCACGGGCACTACCAGGCAGAGGTATAGATTGGCTACTGTCTGATGACACATGTCCACTGGAACCGTGTCCCTGCTGGGAATGTCCAGGGCTACGTCCACGTGGCCTGCTGTGTCCTGGTGTGGACAGCGCAGCACCAGCTGCACTGCTACTGCTACTGGCACTGTGGGAGCAGGCATGTGAGGTGGCTCATTCACGTTGACCTGCACCAGGTGGTGTAGCTGGCCTACATCCACGTGGTCTATACCTCACTCTTACCAGATGTTCCAGCACAGACAGCTCATGCTCATGGATTGCCATGCCATGGTCAAGGATTCCAACCATGTCACCCAATCTCCTGTCCAGAACATCAGCGATCTGCTGTTGAACATTTGCCAATGCCTGGATGTTGTTGTTTAATGAATAGATAGCAGCCCTCTGAAGCCACTGCCCTTCTGTGTTCTGCTGTTCAGCATGTGCCTGTGCTGCCATTACAGTCTGGAACATGCATCTGGTGACACCAGTTGCTGCACTCTGTCCTGCAGGTGCATGTCTGCCAGAGGTCCTCCTACGAGCAGCACTGGCCACATGCCTGTGTGGCACATCTGCAGTCATTACACTGACACCATGGTTTGGAGACACACCTTCTGTAGCCACCACACGTTCCTGTTCCAAGCTAACACACGCTGACTGTCCTTCCTCTATGGCCATTGGTAATGGGGTATGTGTTGGCATGAGAACTATGTGCGGGGAAGAGGGGGACATAGCTGGGATGGCAACCAGTGGCACAGATTCAACCCCTGACAACCCTGCCTGTACCTCATGCATATGTTCATCACTGCTAGTATCTGTGGGGTCACTAACATCAGATGGACCGCAGGAGGGTAACTCACCTACATCACCTGTGAATGCAAAGAAAGACTCTACATTACAATAGACACACAGACACACAGACACACCATGCATGTGATTTGACAGATGGCATGCAGCATGCATGTGATACAGCAGATGGCATGCAGCTCAGACATTAATAGTGGTAGTTAGCATACCTCCCTGGGTTGCACACAACAGCAAGCAGGTGCCATATCAGAAGCCATGCAGTTCACACAATCATAGTAGTAAGCATGCATCCCTGTGATACACCATGTGGACCTTTACAGGTTAACAGTACACATGGCTGATGTGACATTGACATTGACATGTAGTATGACATGTAATATGCTGACGTATGCATTGACATGCATACATGTCTGACACAATGGTGTCCTGACACATGTACAGTGGTGTAATTGGTATCACATTGCAGTGTTGTCTGTATGCCCTACAGATAGAAAGCACTTTTAGCAGATGTGCATGAGCATTGAAGGGTAGTATGAGGCGTCAACATTGCTATACAGTGTGAAGTACAGACATTGTGCCATTGCATGGCATCATGAGGCACCTATATTGCTATACAGTGTGTAATACACACACAGTGCTTAGCCATGACAGTGTGCAAACACATGACATAACTACTGTGGATTGGGATCCATGTCGCTGAGGTGTATACACACTAAACCATGCTGTGTCATGTGACAGGTCACTGGAAGACCTACGGATGACACCCCTGCACAACTACTAACATGTCTTAGCTGCCTGGCAACCGTGTCCACATATGGCAGACTTGTCAATACACCATGTCCCACATGACATTTATGTACTACACACACGAGGTGCACGGCTGACAGTGATATCCAACAGCAGCAAGGGAAATGTACGGTATCTGTGGCCTGATGTGGTGTCTATGTCTGTGGAAGCTGTACAGGTGACTACTGTCATGCTATGACACAGTCATGATGTTCAACACATCTTATATGGTCGAATTAAGTGACACCTCCACAAGCTGTGCACAGGCTTTTAGGATGTCCAGTGTTCCACATCAACCATATAACCATTCAACAAAGGCTATAGTTGGACCATGTGTGGACAATGTGCAACAGGGTGTATACACATCACGTCTGCTGTGTGGCTACATGTCTCTGGCTATCCTCCATGGCCATGTGTGAACATGTGTTGGCCAAATGATTGTGATGGCCGCCTATCTCTCATGTCTGTGTTGTCCCATATGACATACACTCATAGATGTCAGATACGTCACTGCCCACAGAGTTATGCAGACAAAGGGTTGTATGTTTGGTATGTGGGGTATGTATTGTGGGATAGTGAGACAATATTGCAGCCGGAACACTACATGTCTTGGACTTGTCAGATGGCACATCACAATGTGTGCACCCATTGCAAGGGCATATTACACAATGGTGAATCCTGTGGGCTGCCCATATCCCAGCTCACTGTGTGGTACTGTTTGCGTACCACACATGTGTTGTTCCAATGTATAGTACATATGCCTACATTGAACAACACCTCCACCGTTGTATGCACAGCTGTCCACACATCTAGCAATGACAGATACTGTGGTTTCATGTCAGTGTTTCATTTAGTTTGTATATATTGCACATGGGTAGCCAGTGTGCTTGATGACAGATGCGACCTGTATACCATGACTGGACCATACATTATGTGTACATGTGTTAACTGGCCACATGGTGAATAGATATATGCATTAACATGCCTGATACTGATAACTGTCTCACCTGCAATGGACTGATGTCTGTGCAGCATGCCAGAGGTACCTGTATAGGGGTGACACAGCAATTTGAACATTATTCATGTCTGTATGACAGCTACAGGGTGCACTGTGCATGTTAACACATTCGCCTTTACAATAACATATAGTATGCCCATGTGTGCATACACAGGGTAGCAAACTATAGTATGCGGCATGTGTGTAAACATACCTTGCATATGATGTTACATTACATATTGTACAGTGACACATGCAACTAAATGGGATATAATAATCATATGTGCAGTAGTGACTTACCAGGCAACTCCAGGCTCAGTGGTTGGGAGACACCCACCTCCACGATGGCAGCTAGAGTTTGTGGATGCTGTTCTGAGGGTGTCCCCAGGCTGACCAGTAGCTCCTCGGTGTGTGTGAGTGGG
The DNA here is from genome assembly GCF_019279795.1 of Protopterus annectens. Taxonomy (NCBI): domain Eukaryota; kingdom Metazoa; phylum Chordata; order Ceratodontiformes; family Protopteridae; genus Protopterus; species Protopterus annectens. Next base: position 1,243,656,221 of record NC_056741.1, on the reverse strand, counting down.
GGCTGGGTTGGTGGCCCACCACCTGTTCCACCTTGTTCCCTGGTGATTGCATTGGCACGCTGTTTTGCATGTCGTATCAGGTCTGTGCAGTGTCTGCGCACCTGCTGCTAGGTGCGGTTATGGCCACCCACATCATTAACCCTCCTGCGTAGTTCCTGCCGCAGGTCATCACGCTGCTGGGCATGCTGTGGCACATGGCTGAACAACACCTCATAGTTATCATGGCGGTATGGAATGAGGGCATCATCCTCCAGGCAGCTATACGCTGGCAGGCATGAATGAGGCATTATCTGGAAGACATAATGATGGAGACAGGTCACAATATCACAGAGATGTACAGAGATACAGCTGCACATACATTTGTATTAAATCCAGTAGATAGGAACAGTTATCTTTGCAAATCGTCATGACACTGACACGACTGACATGTTTGTGTCACACACATGTTACACCCTTTGTGCATTGGATATCATCACCATATATGTGTGTCACCTCATTACATTGCTCATACACGATGTGAATGCTGTCTTGATGTGGGCATGTCTGTTTGCCTGTACTGGTGTTCTTACCTATCAGCACATGCCTGGATGTGTCCACAGTAATGCTGTTGACCTTGATACTGTGTATATGTCACATATCAACACATACACTGCCTTAATGGACATGAGCAGTGACAATGCACACATGTGCACGGAAACCTTTACATGCATGTGTTTTGCCATATACATCTACATGGCACTGTACAGCAGTTCAACATCCTGCCACGTATCGCCTGTGTTGCACATGTGATACACATGGAACAATGGCTAGCCGGATGTTATTCACAGGGATGGTTATCAACCATAGCATGTATGGGCAAGGTTTAATAGCTGTATCCAACAGCCATTTTGCCACCACCAGGTGCATCAGTGCCACATTACTGATCCAGGTGGTTAATGATACATCTACCATGTGGTAATCGCACCATGTTTGACAGAGATGACATGTGCAGCTTTGATGGACAGGGTTACATGGTATGGCAGAAGTATGTAACATGTATGGCACAGGGATCTGCCCAGCATGTGGCGATCATTGTAGTAGGATGGTGGCTGTCCATGACATATGTCTTTCAGATCAGGATATGTACGTGTAGCATGTCCAACATCACAGTGTAGCACATGTCTCTATGCAAGGTAGCCAGCATGCTGCATAGTGAAGGTGAGGATTGTGAAGGCTGGTATCGCCCATCCACGCATGGCCATACCCCTTAAAGGTGATATGTGATCCGATATTGGTCACTCGAGTGCTGAGTATGCCTGTCCAATGATCTCCATGCTCATGGATGGCACCCTGTCTTGTATGACTACCTAATAGGTCTGGAGACGTCACCAGCTATGGGAGGTGAACTGTACAGTACCATCCCTTACACACAGTGTCCATAATGTTGACCGCTGCCTAGGTGGTAGTTAATGGGTACAGGGTTATTCACCTAGTAGTGACAATGCTATTATCAGCTGTCAGATTGTGCACATATGTCATGTACCTCACCCACAAAGCCAATTCTGTATGTTGTCCACAACACTGAGACAGCTATTGCTCCTAGGTCATGGCCATTCACATCCTTGCATATGCATATGCCTCCCATTTGTCTGTGTGGTATGGGCTACAATGAGGGGGAGTACAAAACATTAACCCTGTTTCACTGTAGCTGCCACTGGTGTGATATGCACACGTCACTCAGACACCTTTTGTAGTGTTGCTTCTGTTAACAGGCCACTGGTAGACCACTCCTGTGACATACGAAAGTACATCTAGTATACTCAGTGTAGCTGGAACACACTATGGGTGATGTCCTATGACCTGTCACAGGTATGCTATGCAGTGTGAAATCATCCGTACTGTCATCTACATCTGTACTGCTAACATCTACATTTTAAAGGTTCATAGACTTGCAGACCATACTCAGCAGGGTAATAGTGCAGTGCCTCCAATTATGACTGGCATCTCCGCTTGTGGGTTGCAGTGGGTTTATATTATCCAACACCCTATCTGTATTGCATATTCATGCTCAGCACTTGTTCAGAACATGTAAACACTTCATGAGCTACTATTTACTATAGCACCCATTCTAACTCATTTCTTGCAAGTACACTGTCTGTCCTTACATTTCCAGCTTGCTTACAGCACAACAGCTGTTGTACACACATAACTCACATATCTTGTGAGACATGGTTGAATATACAGGCATATCCAAATGTCACTTACCAGTGTTATTGCCTGTCTAGGTGATGAATATGGCAAACATGAGGCAATAGAGCAATTGTCTCATGTACACAGTCAATGCTCACCTCCCAGCATACGACATTACAGCCTATGGGAGATGCACATATGTAGCCATGCTGGGGGTAATGCTCTCACCAACCCAGACTGAACCTGACATTCATGTGGGGTCGTTTAACATTTGCAACACACCCCACTCATCACATAGTCTCACTAGATCTCCACCACCACAGGCAACACATAGTATGACTACAACATTTGCAGAACCTCTCCATACTCTCTGTGTGGGCAACAGAGGCAGCCCCCATCACCAAACACAACACCAATTACTTACAGCCCACAGAGTCCTGTGTGCCCATCAACTACAGCCAATAGGGTGTCATAACATACCCAACACACCGGTCATAGGTGACTCTGTAGGCGGTCACACTGATGTCCCACTCAGCAGGCTACACAAAGTGATAGTCGCTTACATCTTGCTGTCGGGTAACAGGATCTGTAACATAACCTATGCACCCATGCCACACCTCACCAGGTACGATTTGACTGTCATTCTCCATGTTAGTGTGACTGCCCTGAGATGTCACTTCCTGGACTACATGTACAGGGACATGCAATAGCTCTCCAGTCTTGTAGCCCAGAAGGTATCGCCCAAGCCCTGAGAAGCATTCTGCATTCATCCAGACTGATACCACTGTACAACAACTGAATGTTTCACTTCAACAGTTGCCTATGCTTCTGCTGTCATTCCACAGGCATTCAGTATCTGTCTGCTCTAAATGACATGGTCAACAAAACATGATGCTTTGGCACAGATGACCTGCACCCGTCAGCCCTGGGAGTACAGATAACATGTAAGGCTCTTGCTGCTCCTATACTGCCTGTCTTGGACAGTTTCCAATAACATTCACCACCAGAACAGGAACAGGCAAGCAAAACCTGGGGTACTGTTACTCAATGCTTGACATCTTCATCTCTAATGCACTCAGGCAAGGTACTCCTTATAATGGACCACTTCAATATCTCTGCAGTGGCTGGGACCTGCCTCTAGGCTCCGGAGAGCACACCTGCACTGACAAGTTACATGCAGACCACACCTTTCAGTCATGTAACCAGGACCGGAACACCCACGGCGGGGGTGTGTCCATATTTCACAAGGATGTACACACCTCCAGGATGGTTCATTAGCACAATGCATCAGAGGTGATCCACGTGCAACTAACTGTGGCCAGAACTGCTATACACATTGTAACTTGCTACGGATTCAACAACATACCCCATGGTTGCCGGCCCTCATTTCTTGGTGTACTGGACAGTAGGGTTCAGACAGGTACTACTGATGTGAGACTGACACTACCCCACACTTAACTGGGATACCTACTCATGTACCGACACATTAGGCCAACGCTTTCTGGGATTCATAACCTCCACTCAGCTGGATCAACCCATACACACCACCACCAAGACCAACAGTATCCTAGACATGGACATTACCAACATGTGACTGGTGCTCCACACCTGGGGTTATTTCCTCGTTGGTAGTTTCCGAACATATGCTAATCACCCTTGTTATCCACATCCCGGCACCACACCCTTCATGGAATACACAGTACAAGATTTCTACAATGCCTACTTCAGATGTCTTATGACTGCGGTAGTAAACGTCATGACACCCGTGCAGATGGACAATGCACTTACAAACGCTGAAACATACACCAGTGCACTTCATTAGCACTTACACGACTGGATGGATCATGCTATCCCAAACAGAGCCATGATGGTACCCACCAGATAACGGACGCCACTCTGGGGGTCCAGTTCCATGCACATAATGTACAACAGAAGGTGGAGACTGTTGCAAAGTGGAGTACAATCCCATGGGTGGGGTAGCTCACTGGTCAGCCTCAGTAGGAATCCGGGATCCCTTATCACATCCTCCAAAGCTAGCTACGTAAACATTACTGCGACACATTCCAAGGACTACCACAAAGCATTATGGAGGTATGTCAGTACTCAATGGCAATACCCACATCTGCTCTGACATACAACGGTTAGGCAGGAACATTACAGAATGACTGCTATTGACAACATCCTGGCAGATAGGTTCAATGCTAACTTTACACCCTCTCACTCCCTACAGGACCAATATCCATACAGGAACAATGCAGAGTCCCTGCGGTCACAACTACGCAGTTCCAACCTACACTCTCTAAGGCCTGGAACACAGACTCCATGTGACCATCCAACATCCCAGGCTGTGATTTACACAAACCTTAGAACGACATGGCTCCCCACTTGGCCACCAGATTCAGTAATAGCCTTGTATCAGACATTGTGACCCCTGAATGGCGCACAGCAACAGTTATCACACTCCACGCAGGTGGCACCACAATGAACCACAAAGACTATTTCCCTATATGCCTGACTGGACTGTTCTGCAAGGCTATGGGGCACATCATCATGGAAGTCATTCACAGAGACATTGGTGGACTCCAGACCTTTGATACCACCCAGGTTGGATTTGTTAGGGCCAGACCATGGCTCCTACAGCTGGTGGACTCCTTTGATACAGTTACCAGGGTAGTTGATAATGGTAATGGGGTCCACACAGCCTACATTGTCCTCTCATTGGCTTTCAGCACCGTTCTCCATTCTGGTATTGACAACATCACATCCACCTGCACATAGACCCCTACGTCTTGGGATGTTATGCAAAGTGGCTCACGGACAGGACCCACACAATGAGGGTAGCATACCTTTGTACCTACTGTAATTCAGTTACACTTGGTGTACCACAGTCCTCGGTCATAGGGCCCCTCATGCCCGGTATATGCTTCCCTGAGGTATAGGCTAGCACAGAGAGGCTTTCCCTGAATAGGTTTCCAGAAAACTGCAAACAAGGAGCCATGATTGATCCACCTGCTGATACAGACACCCTCTACATGGGTGTCACTGTGATGGATACCTGATGTCAATAACATGGCCTCAAGCTGCATAACACAAGGTGCATAGACATCCCCTTTGGATGACACCAATCACCCACTGACTTTCACTTAGGTGGTAGTCCCCTACATACACGTGACATTATACGGGATCTTAGTACACACGCATATAGCACCCACTCCTTTGATAACCATATTGCCAATGTGGCGTGGATATCCTTCTACATGGCCACCCTTATCTGTAATGGGTTTGTAGCTGGAACAAAGGCACCCGTTGTACCTCTATACTCCTGACGTATGACACACCTTCAAGGGTACAACACCCCTTTTGTGGTGTACCTTACAGAACAGCAACGGCTTTACATACCACAACATTAACACACCATGAGGATTATTGACCTCCGAAGGATGACGTATGCGGCACAACTACGGACACCACGACTGTACACATTTGCATACTGCATACTCAGGGGTGACATCTGCTGAACATACAGGGCCCATGTCCACAACAATATTTATGGATATACTCCACATAAGCAACATAAGCAAAGGCCACTGAGAGCAATATGCTCATGGATATGTGCACAAATGCAATGATGAGTGGGACATGCTTGAGGGATACATTCCTGAACCAGACACTCACCATGCTTTGGAACATGATTCCTATGTACATCAAGCAGGGATACTCACTAGCACTCTTCATGAGATACCTCAGTGGGTGAATGGGAGACACACATGTACACCAGGGATCACTGCAGTGGCTGTACTGTACACAGGTGCAGGTAACACATGGCTCTGCTGTTCACAGACAGATCACTACCCCAGGGAGGTGCCTCCAGTGAAAACACTGTCGTTGGGCTTACACATGGACTTGGCCAGACAGCATAGTACCTCACTATGAACCTGTGAAGCTATTACATGTCTTTTGTGCATGGATAATTGAGTAGCTCTTCCATTTCAGTTAGCTATCATGCTGTTACAGTGTCTCGTGACTACAAGCCATATGTATCCTGTTATTGTGTATTGTACATGCCAATAGACGATACCTTTTGTTTGCATGATATAACAGTTATGCTGTGTAAAATATCTGACATATCTACCTACAATACTGTACATTACACATATTTTAAACATTATCCCATAATGCAAAGCATACTTACACAGCAGGACCACCTTAGGCAGGTTATTCTCGTTATATGCCCATACACATACCTACTGTGACAGTATATCAACATATACCATCCCTTGCTATGGCACGTACTTGTTGGACAAACCCTACCGACAGTGGGTGGTGTGGAATTGTTGTGTTTAAAGCCCTCATGTAGCATTCCTTGTGGTGTAGGAGTTGTTTACCTTGTGGCCCTCAGCAGTACACACAATTTCTACAAGCGTTACTATGCTCAATGAGACATCACTACATAATACCTTTTCCCACTTTATGCATTGCGTACACTTTAATTAATACAAAACAGGCTCTACATACACTGACATACTGAGTGTTCTACATACCTTGTTTCAGAGTCTTCGTAAATATCTCTCTTACACCTTTACTATTTCAATGGTTCTATGGTATGAGCATACGGTTTGAATGTATGGCAAGGCATCCTTATATACGTTGATACCTGTAACATGTGGTATCCTGCCACCAATTAGTGTTCCTGAGTAAATTATTACATGCACATCAGCTGTGCAGCTACTCCATTTGCCAATTACGCGGCAACAATGGGGTATAATTTAATTCTCCACTTGGGCGTTGCCCTTTTGCCCTACCTTCGGGGAGACGGCCTGTATGTGTTTTGTTGTGAGGAATTGCAACTGCTATTTGGAGAGATACGGATATTTTGAATTCATGTCCCCCGTGGATTGTGTGTGATGGCTAGAGTATGTGGTTCTACATGTGAGTGTACCTGTCATCTCAACCGTCTGATAAGGGACTATTGCAAACAAAACCTGTAACATCGCCGTCTGTTCCATTATACAACAGCTACGATTTCACATGGTGCCTTTACAAATGTGTCTCTCACAAGGTATGTTAATGTTTCTGCAGATGTAATTGAGTGAGTGGATGTTTGTGATGTTATTACAGTCTGTATTGCAATTGTTTCGGGTGTGGGGAAGATGTAGGTGGGTGTACATAGCATATACAGGTTTGTGGGGACTGCATTTCTACATATTCCATATATGTGTGTGGGCTCCTTCCCTAATTGAAGACCTATCATTTAGTAGACTGAGAAACTATGGTTGTTACGGGCTTATACATTGAGCCATTGTTAATTGGTTTCTATATAGCATGCAGGTGAGGTTGATACTTCAGTACTTCCGGAAATACATCGATATGTAAGGGAATGTTACTAAATGACAGCTGTCTCATGTATTTCTGTCAAAGATATTTGCACTCATTGCAGTTGTTTTGTTGACTGAACCTCTTTGGCATGGGTTGCCACCTTTTCAAATGGCCATAGTGGGACATTTGCAGGACACACATCGGTGTTTACAGGCCAACACATACCCACGGTCAGTACACAGGATAGAACATACTTTTATCCTGAATACATACTTATTCTTGAAGCACTTTAGCTACTTATCATGTTTCATGTAACATTTACGTATTTTAGATACAGGCATAACTATTTAATGCAACTATTACATAATATATGGGACATAATTATGTCCTACAATCTTGGACATTTGCCCTTTTTAATATGTTTTGTCAGGACACAACTGCTCAGGGAGGGGCTGTCCCTCTTAAAGTGGGACAGGTGGTAACCGTATGCCTACGGCCAGCCATGACCACACCTACCATAATGATGTACCTCCGAGTTAGCACTAACAGACACACGATGCAAACACACACACACACACACACACACACACACACACACACACACACACACACACACACACACACACACACACACATTATAGTCCCACAGAAACACGCACGGCACCCTCAACACACACATGTACAGACTACAGCAATCACAAACACAGTTGAACACAGTACCTACCTGGACCGCAGCGCCGGCAGCGATAACTAAATGTCCCTTAACATTGTGACAATATTACTCTCAGTTCTAGTGTTCTGGTACTGTGGTCTTTTGGTCTTTCAACCTCGTGATTACATGTGTCGGTATGTGACACATTCGATAGTTGGCAGTATCCTATTTATTTGTACCTCCATGGTTGTGTACATGTCGTTGACCTATCTATATATTTGCAGATATAGGTGAATACGTATATATCAACTTATATCTCTCTATCACCCTTTCTATCTCTATTTTATATATATATATATATATATATATATATATATATATATATATATATATATATATATACAGAGAGAGAAAGGGAGAACACACCTTTTGTTGTGTACATGTCGGTGTATACTGTGTCCTGGACTCCTCACATTTGTGTTTTAACCTGTCACAATACACACCTGCCATTGGTACATCTTGGGTAGCTTAGTGTTAGGTGATTGTGTACATGATTGTGTGTTCTACTCCTATTTTACCATTCAGAGCAGGCACTATTAGTACAGGGGTGAATAATGCTAGTTTCACCTGTTCTGGACATCGCTGACCATGATCTGTGTGATATTCAGAAAAGCTTAGCCCTGTTTCGTGCATATCCGTATAGTCATGTTTAAACTACGCTTACCAGCACTTGCCAATGCATAATCTCGCTGACATGTGCTAAACCTGATCTGATGACCTGCATCCAACATCCATTATTCATGCCTTCGGGATTACGTAATGTCCCTTGCAGGATGTGGTACCGGGAACATGCACGACAGTCAGTGCATTTACCACTTGGGCATCTGGGATGTGTACACGTGCTATGGTGTTTTGTATGTGGACTGTACTATGGCTGTTACTCCATACTGGAATCAAATGTGTAACTCTGTTAGTTTACATATGGATGAGACCTATTAATGGTATGCCCAAGTGATGTTTAATGGATGTGCACCAGCATTGGTAATGTATGTCACAGTGAGCCACACACTATAATGTGCGACACCTTCACACAACCATAGGTGGAGCATGCTGGAGTGACAGATACCTGTCATGGGTACTCCCCATGCTTTGCCACTACATCCCTGATTACATTATATGGAGCCCCTCATTAACACACCAGGTAAGCCATGAAGTGTGTGTGGGGAACAGTGATTACACACATGGATCCTGCAAGTGGTTCTGCTCCACTGAGGGACAGTTGGTTAATCAATGTGGTGGTGACAGCAGACACTGTTTGCCTCAGTTGATGAATGGCCTCTGACAATCGGGCATGTACCTACCGATGTACCTAGGAACCTATACATACAGTATCAACATATGCTGTTAGGTGCATGTACTGTTCAGGTGTTGACATTCCTTGTTCCAATAGCTGTTGTGTGTGTGCAGTGGTTGAGGGCTGCCTATGTAGGATTCACACAGCAGATCATCTATACATTACAATTTACAGGTGGTTGTGTGTGTGTGTGACATCCAGTTTGCTGTGTGTGCAGGTGGAGAAGTGTGTCAGTCCGTAGGGGCCTACACTGTCAGTGTATGTGCTATACGTTCCCTCTTTGCCAAGGCATGAGCATATTGGGCACACCTCCGTCTGCCTACTAGGGCTGGCACAGGGTGTTCGTGGTCTGAATCCCTCTGTGCCTGTGATGGCCTTGGCAATTGCAGTGGGCTGTGAGGGCCTTCACCATTATGTCCCCGCTGCAGCTGTTTCCGCAGGATCATATTATGTAGCATGGCACATACTATGAAGATGTGGGCACACATGCCTGGAGAGTACTGCAAAGCTCCACCAGATATGTCCAAGCAATGGAACCGTGATTTCAGCATCCCACACACACGCTCTATGATGATTCTGGTTTGTGCGTGTGCCTCATTATGGCGTTCTTGCATGGGTGTGTGTGCATTTCTGATGGGAGTCATCATCCACGGCTCCAGTGCATAGCCAGCATCCCCCACAAGGTGGCCATGTGGGATGTCCCCCCTGACAAATACCTGATGCAGCTGTGAGGCATGCCAGATGTGGGAGTCATGGTAGCTTCCAGAGCTGCCAGCACACACATCCATAATAATGCCCTGAGCATTGCACACGACCTGGCAGTTGATGGAGTGGTATCCCTTGCGGTTTATGTAGCGCCTACATGCTCACCGGGTGGTGACTTGATATGTATGTGCGTGCAGTCTATCGCACCCAGTACCTCCGGGTAGTGTGCCACCTGGTGGAAAAGACGCATATTGCTTGCCAACTCCTCCTGAGTTCGGGGGAAGTATATATTCTCATGGCATGTGGTAACATAGCATCCAGGAGCTGGTGTAGTACCCTGGATGCTGATGCCTGTGAGATCCCCATTATATCTCCAGTTGGCCTTTGAAAGGTACCTGTGGCTAGTATTTGCAAGCTTACACATACCTTCGTGTCCACTTGGATGGGTTCCCCTCTGTTGTTTCTGGATCTCAGGTGTGGCCAGCACAGCTCAACTATTTGCTGTAAGATATCCCTGTCCACCCTGTAATGCTCTACTATCTCCAGATCATGTAGCCCCATGGTAGGTTACCCTTGGTCTGAACACTCTTTTCCTCCTTCGGGGCCTGTGGTGGTTGTCAGCATCATCCTCCACAACACCTTCAGTCTCTAACACATGGTGATGAATCACAGCTATGGCAGCTCCCAACATGTAAAACTGAAACAAAAATGAAGGAAAAACCACACTGAACCAAGTAAAATGTAAAAGCGCTTTCGCTTACTACGTTAGCAAACTTCATCAGCTCCCAACATGTACATTGTAAAAGTTCCCCGTCTGTTTACACCGATGGTGCAGTGTTTGGGAATACGCAGGTGTATGTGAGGTGCCTTCACACTTTATACTATTGTGCTGTGAACACTGACGATGTCATAGGGTGTGTATGTACCATCGGAGCTACAGGGTATCTTATGTGTTTTACCACAGGTACTGCTATTGTGGTGCCTTTGGTGGTGAATTACATTTGGCTGCCGTGGATTACCTCTTGCCCTTCCCTTAACATTTCTTAATGTTTCCCCTCCCATTTTCTGGCATGCATCCAGCAGCCTGCTTTCATTTGTACTTTCCAAAACCCGGCTTATCTTACGACATGTGTTCTATGGCCGATCTACTGCAGGTTTGCTTTGCTCTGCTATGACAGTTCTCTTTTCTTTGCAATCCGACACCTCCCCTATACTGTTCTCCAAGTTGCTGCGAGCAGATTTGTTAGCTGCCATCGATTGCCCACTGTGAGTTAATAGGTGTTAATTGCTCAGTTGTACTCCAATTACCCTACTGTGGCATTTCCTTATTTTCTTCCCCTAGCCTTCCTGTTTGAGCTATGGTGCGTGGCACGTGCATCCACTTACCAGGTTTCGGGCACGTTTTCATCCATGTACACATGCGCTTTTGGGCACCATATGTGCTCATAGCTAAACGATGCTATACCTACATCCCCACCCCTATCCTGCGGCTTTGCTTAGCAATGAGCAGGCCAGATTTGCATTGCTCCAATGTGCTTACAGCTACGGTGGCACACCCCACTGCTGATGTCATGTATACCTCCAAACCACACCTCGGTGTTGTAGCGCTGCACTTAATGGTACATCCTTAGTCCAGCAGGATGTTTGCGATTCACTATTACTTGCCTCATTTGCATTGCATTGACTTCGCACTGTCACAGACCCTTAGCAACCCTTGCAACTTGGTTGTGGTGTACCATGCATACCATTGAGTATTATGGTGAAATCATGATTTGTATTACATTGCGATTTTATGACATTTGTGTATATTTTCCTTGTGTTCCCATTTGCGCACACATGCCTTGCGGTTGTAATTTGCATTACTGTAGACATGACATTAAATGTTGTTTTTTAGGTGTTGTGCATCGTTTCTTATGCCATTGGCTGTATATTTAGCCATTGGCATATGTTAACTTTGTAATACATGAGTCTGGTCTGCTTTCATAGCTCTGATGTTCTGTTTGCAAAAATGTAAACCGTTTTTTTTTTGGTTTACATTTCTGTGGGCTTACGCTACGCCTGCACCACTTCATGAATCGCTACATACCTTCATTTGCATGGTGCAGTACTGCGCATGGGGTGATTAGCATACCTGTGCCGAGGGCTGTGCAGATCTGGTGTACGCTGGTAGTGCTCGTGGAATTGGATCGTACCTGAATAGCTCGGCAGACATATTTGGCATTATACCATCTATGCTACGCCTGCACCTGGTGCAAGCTTCATGAATCCCAGGGTTGATAAAAATTAAGGGAGACAAATGGTAACAGCAAGACATAATAAAATAGTTTTTTAAATTTTGTAACTAATTTTACTGATTATAAAGGTAGAAGGAAAGGGAGTGTGAAAGGAAGGAGGGAAGGATGGCGAGGGAGACAGATGAGTATCCACACTAAGCATATTTATCTAAAACTGTCATTCATACCCTCAGAACATTCTTGAATTAGCAGTGTCTTTTTTCCAATATCAGATTACATAGGTCTTCATAATTAGTGGAAATAAAAGTTAAACATGCAAACATAAGAAAGACAGGCAGGACTCTATTTTTTTCTTTTATCTCTTAATGCAAAACATTAAGCCTTGGCCTATTGGACTTGAACTCATTAATTCTCTAATGCTGGGGATCGTCCCCAGACCAATAGGGTATAAGCTGTTCAGGGGAGCCATCATCCATGAAGCAATGAAGGTTGCATATGCCCTCACTATCATTCTGGTTATGAGGATATTCCTTTATTAGCCTAGCACCTGTCCTGAGTGGGAGACATGAGACCAGCATCGTGGTGGGGCCTACAAAGCCTTCTTCTTCTGCAAGCACATGATGTCATGCATTTACTCAATGATGGCTGCCAACAGATGGTGGGTTGGTCCATCATACACATGCTCCTAGGTCACGTGCCTCACCCCGTCGTTTTTATGATCACTAAAGCACATGGCTAGCTCTACCCCCCTTCCACAGGATGGGCACCCTCATCCTACCTACCAATTTTTCCAGATGCCTAGCTGATAATCATACTCAGGTCACTTGGGCTGTAGTCAGAGCTTTATCTCTCTTTAGCACTGGGCTAGCTGTGAGCAGACAGGATGGTTACATGCATAGACCAAGTATAAATGGTGTGTGAGGGGAAAGATGATTAATTATGATCTAGAAGTTAGGTGGCTCTGTGAAGTGCAATGCCATCAAAGTTTATGGTTATCTCTGACATGGTTGGGAACAATTATGAATTCTTGCACCCTCAGCCACATGGTTCTTGCAAAAAACTTCCTCTTAGTGCCTTAAGAAGACAATACAAAAAATGAATATACCCTTTGTAAGCAATTAATAAAATATAAAGACAAGGAAATAAGCATTCAGGCTATGAGTAAAGATATTTATTTAGATGTATTAGTAACAATCTCGGCTGTCCCTAAGGCTGACTCATATTAATATCTAAAGTCAGATACTGTATGGAGGTCAAAGAGGTGACGAAGCTTCAGCATGTTCGAAACATGAAGTTATACACATTACATTGGCATCCATGGTACACTTTGCCAACATAAGGCTTCACCGTCTTTCTCCCCTACTCCCTCATAATACTCCATAGATTAAAAGGGCATAGATAGATTCCATTGCAAATCAGGCAATGCATGTATTACATGAATGTGCATGACCGTGATTATAAAGCTACATTTGCTTCTGTACTCCAAAAGTAATAGTAAAGGAAACTCTTGGACTAGAAATTGCTAGGAATTCACATTTCTTTGTGAAGCAAGTGATATAACTATTAACTTACAAGGAAAGTGTGCACATTATTTTAGGATGTATGCAAGGATTTGTCAGCATAATCCTTCACTGTCCTTATTACCATAGTTGTTTTAACAACTCCTAACACCTATTCTTACCAAAAACCATTAAAGAGGAAAAAATGCCTAATCCATTATACAGGATGTTTATCTCCATACCTTCACAATCTAAAATGAAATGATTGAACACTTTTCACAAATGCCTCTATCTAGTACAATATATCTATATTTCTGCTTCATTTAATGTGTATATTTAAAAAAGTTCCAATATTGCTCAAATCAATGCAATCTGATCTGTTGGCTGACCTTATTGCTGTGATTGTCTTAACACCTAAGCCTATTGTTAGCAAAACCTGTTAAAGAGATAAATGACTGAACACTTTTTATGTATTAATTAATTAATTAATTCATTCATTCATTCATTCATTCATTCATTCATTTATTTATTTATTTATTATTTAGTTAGTTCTTTTACTTTTGTTTACCGGGGAGGTCGACTAGACAGAGCTGTCCGTTTTCAGCGGAGTCCCGGGGAGAAAAGCTCCAGAACAGTTGCTAACATACTATACATAAGACATTTACATGAGCATTGTGGTTTACACATTCACTTATAAAAATGTAGCAGATAATAACATATGATTGCATAAGATATTTACATAAGCACAGGTAGTAACATATGATGGTTGTTCATACAGTATGTTTAGTAAAGACAATCTTGAAGATGTAGTGCAGATAAGACAAGAAGGAAAACTAAAAAAAAGAGATTATAGCCAAGTTCATTGGAGGTGCATTGACATTTTAAGGGAAAGCTTTTCAACTTAGTCTATGGGAGAGTTAATGGGTATAAAGGGGACAGTGGGGAGTAGGCAGCAGTGAGTTGGTAAGTAACGTGTGATAATATATAGTGCATCTGTGGGAGTTTTAAAGAGGAGGTTGGATAGTGGGTAGGGGAAAGGAGTTAGAACATGTCAGCGAGGTGCTAGGCAGTTACAAGTAATGTGTGATAATATATAGTGCATCTGTGAGAGTTATAAAGAGGAGGTTGGATAGTGGGTAAGGGAAAGGAGTTAGAATATGTCAACCAGGTGCTAGGCAGTTACATGTCCAGGAGTTGTTAAGATGAGAAATAAGCTGTTTTGAAGATGGTTTTGTTAGGTTGTAACCTGATTTGTAGTGGTAGGGAGTTCCAAGTCTTGGCAAAGTTGCTAGAAATCAGGGAGTCACCAGAGCTGTAACTACACAGTACAGTTTTGTTTCTCCTTCAAGTAGTGGGTATATTAAAAAAATCCTAATATTATGCAAATAAATACAAACTAATAATACTAAAGTGCCAGATTTATGTGATTTATACATTTATGATGAATTTTGTGTACAAGATGCTATAATAGGTTTACAGTATGAAATTAAATATGCCCAGTTTCTTTTTTCTTAAAAAGTACCTTAAACCAACACACATAACAACACATTGCCATTTTCACAAGCACAACAAGGCATTTGGTTATACATTATGCAGATATTATCACACTCACAAAGACTCGTAAGGCCCTTCAGCTTTATTCTCAGAATGAGCACAGTAATAGCTTTATAATGCACATTCCTTCATGACCTATTGTTTACTTCCTCATCTCTTACATAATTAATAATGATCCTGCTCTCCCCCAGTTATATATATATATATATATATATATATATATATATATATATATATGTGTGTGTGTGTGTGTGTGTGTGTGTGTGTATATGTATATATATATATATATATATATATATATATATATATAGAGAGAGAGAGAGAGAGAGATAACAATAGATATATAGGGTTGTCTTCTATATGATCAAACATTTATATCAAACACACAAAAGATGCAGAAAAGAAAGTTATTTCCTCTCCTGATCTTCATACTAACCCCCCCCCCCCCACACACACACACACACAATAATACCCTCATATATAAATAGTGGCAGTGTTATGGGGAAGGTTTTATTAAGCTAAGGTGGAGAGTTAGGGTTAGGGGAAGGGGTAGCATAAGAGTTAGGGCAGGGGGGGGTCCACCCTTATACCACCTTGGTAATAGGTGCTAACCCAAACACTGCCTCCTTCCCCTAACCCTAACACTCCACCTTAACTTAATAAAAATATAACAATAACACTGCCACTACACAAGACACACTCAAAAACACAAACACACACTAACAACACTGCATCTACCTCCTTACCTAACTCTGACCCCAACCCTAAAAATAGGGACTTGCAAACAAACATGCAAAACTTCCCCTCCTACATAAGCCCAACCCTAATCCTGACTCCCACACACAGATGCACAAACACATACAAAGCCCAATCCTAACTCTGACTCCCTCACACAGACACACACACACACACACACACACACACACACACACACACACACACACACACACACACACACACACACACACACACACACACACACACACACAGAAGCCCAGCCCTAACCCTGACTCTCACACACAGGCACACACATGCATACAAAGCCCAACCTCCCACACACAGACACACCCACACATACAAAACCCATCCCTAACCCTGACTACCACACATAGACACACAAACACACACAAAGCCCAACCCTAACCCTGACTCACACACACACACACACACACACACACACACACACACACACACACACACACACACACACACACACATACAAACAAAGCCCAACCCTAACCCTGACTCCCACACATGCATACAAAGCCCAACCCTAACCCTGACTTCCACACACAGACACTCCCACACATACAAAGCCCAACCCTAACCCTGACTCCCACACACACACACACACACACACACACACACACACACACACACACACACACACACACACTCACACACACACACACAATGCTTACCCTAACCTTGACCCCCACACACAGACACACACAAACACATACAAGTGCTCTCACCCCCTGCACCCTCACTCGCCTTTCATGATGAATCAGTCCCTCAACATTTCAAATGTTTAGCTATCCATACATTCAACATTAAGCACCACACCATCATTCGTCGACCAAATGATCATTTGATCAAATTGTGGACTTAGGTTTATACAGTGAAATGTTGCATACATGCCCAACTTAAACTCCTGACAAAAACGAACACACATGTACACACACCTTAAATAAATTCAATTGTAGCTCCCCCAAGGATTTTCTGTTGAATAAGGTAATTCTCCAATTTCAAATCTACTACTTGAGTTTTTTTTAATTAATCATGGAAATATCATTACTGGTATGAAGTAATCTGTGGGACATTAAATGTTTTTTATTAGTCAGGTGTAGCTATAAGTAGCATAATATGTTGAATTCAAATTTTCTTTCACTACAAAAGCTGAAGGCTTTGCTATAGTATACAGATATCAAGCTTTTGATCTCCCTGGTCTGAAATATTTGCTGCTAAAGTTATCTCCATATTGCAGTTGATGGCTTAGCTCAAAAATCATGGCATTTTTATAGCTTGAAGTCATTTGCTGCTTGAAGAAAACTCTCATACTATTCTTTTCAAATTATATCACTATAATGCTACATCAAAAGAATAACCCCATAGTCCTGCAGTCATTTTAAAACCCTTCTCTCTGTTGAGTGCCTATATTAAGGTCATGGAGTATGTGAGTTCTTTTAGCTTACTGAATAAGTTAAGGCATGGGATATGGTGCTTAACATGGCACATGGATTCATGACTGGCCTTTGGACAAACATGGCTTTGATCAAGCTGTTGAACTATATCCTAAGCGCAATAGCAAAGATGGAGACATAGGTGCATTTGCTGCACATAAAACAGACATGCGTTCCTGCTAGGAAACGTGTCTAATGTATGTGCGGATTGTTGCTTGTAACTTAGGATTTATATTTATTTACTTATAAATATTTGTTGAGGCTTTCTGGATATCTACATAAGCACTAATCATTTTTATTTGTAAAGGTAGAAGCTCTATTCTTTTTCCTGGACCTCAGCATATTTGTCAACACAGTGTAATAGTACTGTTGTAAAACATAATCACTACAATGAGAAAACATAGGCGCTCTTAGTTACATGTAGATGATATGAACCAAACTCAAGTTGCTTGCAGTGTAGAAATGATAATTAACTAGTACAATACAATTCAACTCGTCGGTCTTATTCTACTAAGAATGTTTATGTGAAGACAGGATTGATCAGCTTCATACTAGTTTCACATTCTGCTAGTAAAATTGCATGCAAGTTGTAAAATGTTCTTTTTATCCCAGAGGAGAAATTAAATTATCAATACAAGTGTGTATCTGTTCCCCAAAGCTTATTTTTTCAAATAATATTTGAGTGTGCAAGATGTGCTGTAAATACTGTTCTTTAAAGTATAAGTTACTACAGCTACACATTTTTGGGAGCCGTGGGAATTTTTTATTTTCCCCTCAGAAAATGCTGAAAATATGTTTATAGCATTTCTCAGAAAACCAGACTTCATTACCAGATGTCTGTGTTCCTTATTACAGCTTGAGGTGCAATTAAAAGAGTATATTTATGCTATATAAATGTGAATATCCCATACCCTAAGTGACCTCCATCATAAAATAGTATGGCAAAGCTTCAGGAAGTGAATATAGTAGCAAACTGCTTTTGATATTACTGTAGTTATCCATGTTGTCCAAAGTGCTCTATCATTGGGGTTACTAGTATGTCATTTTCATGACTCACTCATGCTTTTCTGCAGGTACTGAGACAAGCTAGAATGGCTGATACAATCAGATTCAAGGTTCTCTCATGGTGTTAAAATGCAAAATCATCTACTGCTTGAGGACATAAAACCTTGCTCAAACACCAGGAAACAAGCATTTATTATTCTCTCACTGATATTTTGACCTGCTTTCCCATCAGGGCCTCTTCATGTATCCATATATTATACATAGGATGAAGTTACACAACCTTGTGTGGATCAATGCTCTTGCAGCAATCTCATTGAGCAGTATTTGTTTGTTTCTGGTTAACCATAGGTTCATAGGTTCATAGGTGTTTACTAGTATAATGACCACAAGGGCCTTTTTAAGCCTAGCCATGCATCCCTAATTTCTGACAAGTTCTGATACCCTTGATAAGTATAAGAAGGGGCTTGGGAGATGAAACATTTACAAACAGGGGCCTGTGAGATGACCCGTTTACAGGTTAACTGTGTCCGTTAGAGACATAGGTAGGTACCCACATCTTTTGTTTCATGCACTGAGTTTTGTCTATTACTTTATAACTGTTTATTCTACTTATTATTTTACATAAGCATTACTGTTGCTGTATACTGTTTAGTGAATTCAAGGCTTTTTCTTTTATTGCCTCTATGTTTTGCCCATGAATGATCTCCTTGCTTTGCTTAGATGAGACATTACATTCAGTCTAACCTTATCTGTCCATCCACATGTTGTTGGACTGAATAAATACTACACTGTTTTGGCATGTTTACTAATGATGAAATTAATTACATATCTTTCTTCTTTACTATGCATATCTGTATCTATATAAAATACCTTATGTTCATGATCCTTGATAATGTAAGGCACCTTATTTTGCTGGAAAGACAAATGAGTTAATAAACTGTAAATAAATGTGCAAACAAATTAATATTGCTAAGGCTACCAAGAGTAGCATGGGTAATTTTACCCTGTAGTAAAGTTAGGTCTGTAGTCTGATCTGTTCCCTTTTGACATTTGATGTTTACTTACAATGACCTGCAGATAGCAGAAAACATGAAGACGTGAAAATGCCTATGTACTGACCTTGGTACTAGACACGTATCACCTCTCGGCTTTTGTCTCAGACTACTGAGATTAGAAGAGTCTTGGAAAGATGGATCATTCACTCTGTCCTTGGCATTGTCTGCAGAGCAAAACCATAGCTAGACTTGGAGAAAAGGGACCACTACCATGGGAGCAAGGTGTTAGGGGGCATGATTGGCAGATCTGTTTATTATTTTAATTTTTGCTCCTCACATATCCTCAGCTGGGCATTAGAGTATTAGACCTTTATGACCTCACACTTCTCTTCACAGAATGAAAGAGAGATAGATCAGGGACGTTTTTTTTTTCCCATTCCTCAACAGATAAGGGAACTACATCGAGCACCAAATGAGGCATCTATGGCCATGACTCTGCTGCAAAGAGTTCTTGCCCGTTAGAGTGTAGCATTAGTTGAGTCTGAAGATATGGAGTCTACAGTATACTTATTGTGACTGGGGTCTGTAATGCTTATGAGAAAGCCAACAAGATGATTCGGTCTACTCTTTCTGTGAAGATCTCCTGGTGATGGTGAAATTCACCTCTTCTTCCTTCAACACTTTAGACTAGTCTGTCATAGGGAAAAAAGAAAAAAAATGACATTACATAAAGAAGAAAGAAATGTAGATTTATGTTGGTCCTTACTGTGTAACACAAATATATTGGAATATAAACATGTAATGCTTTTTATTAGGCCAACATAGGTTTTACAATTATTCAAGCTTTCAAGCTAGTATGAGACCTTCATTAGGAGTTATTAAGTTACTGATGTTAAATACAGTGCTAAACCAGATCCTATCTTTCTGCTAAGAAATATATATAAATTATAACAAACAATTAAGAATTACACTGTCCAAAAAGAAGAAAGTGTACAACCTTTAAAATGCCATATTGTCAAGCAATCAAGAGAGGGCTAACAACATTACAGAGCAAGAACCAATAACACTTGAGCAGTTCTCTGTTAATCATTCCAACCACACACTGACTGTCAATGAAGTATCAGTACATTCGAGGGATCTCAAATGTTTTGCTTCACTGAGCCACTTGACAGAGTACAGTTTTGTGGAAAATTTGAGGAATATGTTGTAGCTTGAGGCTTAGGAAATTCTTTCATGACACAGAAGTACAAGAGAACACAGAAAATGTGAATCCATAAACAGGTTTGAAAAAATCTTCATTTCTTTGTTTGCCCCACAGCATGCATTCCACTGCCCATTTCAGGCACTTCATCGCCATCAGTTCAACCTTCTTCAGCTGCTCTGCTTCCACTGCTCATGTTTCTGTGCCATACAGAAGCATTGGTTGCATAACTATTTTGCACATGTTACATTTCAACTTCTCTTGATTTTGGCTGTTAAACACTACCTCTGAAACATTGTACCATTTGGCTGCACTGCCTCTGATTCTGGCTTTTGAAGCTATTAAACTACTCCAGAATTCCCTTTTAATCTCAGTTTTCAGCTTCTGCTCATTTCCCCATTTGTTGACATGACAACTGTCTTGTCTGTCCTCAGTTTTATCCCATGTGCCTTTAGTTTTGCTTTCCAGGTCCCTATAATTTGCTGAAGTTCCTGTTCAGAGTCTGCTTGTGATGTCAAATTATATGCATACAGTAGCTTTGTTGATCTGACCCTCCAACCTGTTTCCTGATGTGGTAGATCACCAGTATCGACAGTGGTGGGTTGAGAGATGAACACTACTACATATCCACTCAGTGATTCAAAACACTGTACTTATGTAATGGAGTCAGAACCATAGGTAGGTGTTGTGGCACCCTGAGCAGTTCTCTGATCTGTCACACCATCAACTTTAAGGGAAAAAAAGCCTGCTCAGAATTAAGAACCAAAACAAAGCTAAACTGTACTGCTTACTGCAAATGTACTAAGTGGCATGCAGCAGTTAAATACTACACATGAAGCACTAAAGCACTTCATCTCTGACCACAAATGCAATATCAACATTTAGTTCTGAATGTCAGTACTGCATTACCACCTAAATTGCATCTTCTGATCACTTTCTCTAACATCTTGCACCAGGAGCAGCTGTCCCTTTCACCACACCCTAGCTCTGCCTCTGTATGGGGGTCCCTGTACATATCCTGTACTAATTATACAAATGCTCTTTTCTTATGGGAAAAACTCATGGGCATTTAGAACTGCCATATAACTGAAACACCTGATGTCCTTAAGAGGTCATTTGCATATATCCCATGTTACCTCTAATGCAAGAGGTTTTAATGAATCACACAGTGGAAAATCTAGCTTGGCTGAGTTTTTCTTTTAGTTTTTAGTGATTGTTTTTTGTGTGACCTTGTTACCCATTATTTTAGTTTGTTAGTTGGGCTATTTTGTAGATACCCTAATGGTTAAGGACATCAGCTGGGTATGACAACCCTGTATTTTCAAATGCTACTAATATAATCCATTTATGTTGTCCACACCTTGTAGGGTTGGCTTTATTGGCCTGAATTTGTTTATATCAGACTTGAAAAGTTTTGAGCATTCAGAACTACCATATCGATGAAACATCTGATGTCCTTAAGGAGTCTTTTTCATATATCCCATGTGACCTCAAATACAAAAGGTTTTAAGCAATTGTACAGTGGAAAGTTTACCTTCTTTAGATTTTTCTTTATATCTTACTCTCATGGAATAACTCATTAGCACTGAGCATGGCCATGGAGGCATCCTATTGCAGTGATTCTGCAGATCATTTAAAATCACTGTGTCAGGCCTTTCACTGAATCAGGAAGGGCAACTGCCAGGTTGTGTGTGATGCCCAGGGCATAATAATGAACATGTGTGCTGGCTGCACTGGAAGCTATCACGATTCCCATATCTGGCATCTGACACAGCTGTACCAGAGATTTGCCAATGCAGACATCCCTCACGGTCACCTAGTGGGGGATGCTGGATATGCACTGGAGCCGTGGCTGATGACACCCATCAGAAATGCACATGCACCCGAGCAAGAACTCAATAATGAGGCACATGCACAGACCAGAATTATAGAAGAGCGTGTGTTTGGGATGCTCAAGTCACAGTTCTGGTGCCTGGACACATCCGGTGGAGCCTTGCAGTACTCACCAGGTACATGTACCCAAATCATCCTTGTATGCGCCATGCTACACAATATGATTCTGTGGAAGCAGCTGCAGCAGGAATAGCACAGGGCAGGGCCACACAGCCCCCCACCATTGCCAAGGCCTGCACAGGCACAGAGTGACTTGGAGGAGGAACAACCTGAGCCTGCCCCAGTAGGCAGAAGGAGGTGTGCCCAGTATACCCTGGCCTTGGCAAAGAGACAATGCATAGCACATACACTGACATGGGAGGGACCCAGGGAATAACACCTCTCTCCGACTCTCACATACAGTAAAAGGGATGCCAAACATTACACTACCTGTGCCTAACCATGTGCAGGGAGTGTACTATGTGCATCCGACATAGACAGCCCTGCAGCACCACCCTCAATACTGGGATACCCACAAGGTAAGGGACTCACACATGCCAGTCGGGGGGGGGGGGGGGCACATAACCAACAACAGTCAAAGTCAGCAGGACAGGTGTAGACAAACACAAACAAAGGCTGTGCGATGGCCTCTGAATGAGGCCTATGGGTAACCGCCCCTCCCCAGGCCTACACAGACTACAGCAGGTCAGGCAGTGGGATGTCAGTTCTGAAGGGTAGAATGTCAGAAACTAATATGTAGGTAATTAAAAGCTAAGATCTGTAGTACATTGGTATGCCTCTAGCCAGCACGATAGGTAAGACTACAAACTGAAATGGAGTACCTGACATACCAGTACAGTCCTAGCAAATGTGTACAAGTGTCAAGTGTGCCCCCCCATCCTACAAAGAAATATAGTAACAGTCAGGTGTGCCCCCCAATCCTGTGTACAAATGTAGAAACAGTCAGGTGTGCCCCCCCACTATGCAGAAATGTAGTAACAGTCAATGCGAAATGATCAATGGATAGCATGCTATCTGTCGGTGTACAACACAAAGGTCTGCACTGCAGTACAGACTACCTGGACTCAATCCACACATGCAATACAGACGGCCATACTGAGCATGCTCACACACTTTGAGAAATGAAGCAATGTCGGTCGGTCATATTGGGCATGCTCACACACTTCAAATTTGCAAGCACCAGTGGACCAGACATATATGGCAGTCGCAGTTGTTAGTGCAGACACTCATCAGTATGCACCACTCATGCCTTGCACACACAGTGGATAGGAATACAGAAATATATGTAAGGACAACACACTATAATAAGCCAAAGGAAGATGGACAGCATGGAAGAGGGTGACTGTGACAAGGAGCCATCCAGGCCTGTCCCACCCAGCACACAGCCAAAGGGCCCCAAACACATGAGGTGCAGATGTCACTCACTGCAGATGCTAGCCACCAGTATCTGTCAGCATGACAGACTATATGGTGCAAGTGCCAGCTGTGCAACATGACTGTACAAGGAAGTAGTCATCTAGCAGCTGTATACACATACCTGTGAAATATGACCCTGTGTGTGCCCGCAGGTGCTGTATCAACCCCTAGATGAATGGCTTATAGCCCATGCACACACACTGCCCTCTCCATAGCCCTACGATGACAAGCCTGCTGAGGTCATCCAATGTGAAATACACCTGTGGGAGAATTGTAGCTCAGTAATCTCTGTGACGTGTCCCATAACTGCTGTAGTGTGATAAACTAATTAGGCAGGAGTTTTAATCCCAGACTTGGCAACTGTTTGTGTGCGTGTCTGTCTATCTCTGACTGTGTAGACAGCAATGCTTTTTAGGGTAGTCACACTACCAACAATTCAAATGCTCCACTTTGGCAAGGCTGCAGATGTCATCCACCTAGAAATACACTTCTGGGAAAGTTATAGCCCAGTAATATCTGTAGCATGTCCTATAACTGCATGCTGCTGTAGTGTGATAAAGTAGTTATGTAGGTGTACTAATCCCAGACATGGCAAGTGTGTGTGTGTGTGTGTGTGTGTGTGTGTGTGTGTGTGTGTGTGTGTGTGTGTGTGTGTGTGTGTAGGTGTTTTAATCCCAGACATGGCAAGTGTGTGTGTGTGTGTCACTCTGGGTAGAGAGCAATGCTTTTTAGGGTACTCACACTCCCTACAATTAATATACTCAACTTTGGCAAGGCTGATGATATCATCCACCTAGAACTACACCTCTGGGAAGGGTATAGCTCAGTAACCTCTGTACCTCGTCCTGTAACTGCATACTGCTTTAGTGTGATAAAGTAGTTAGGTTGGTATTCTAATCCCAGATATGGCAAGTATGTCTGTCTGTGAAGAAAGCAGTGCTTTTTAGGGTACTCACACTCCCTAAAATACATATACTTAACTTTGGCAAAGCTGCTGATGTCATCCAGCTAGAAATACACCTCTAGGAAAGTTGCAGTCCAGTCATCTCTGTAGCGTGTCGTGTAACTGTGTACTGCTATAGTGTGATAAAGTAGTTAGATAGGTGTTCTACTCCCAGAGAGGGTGAGTGTGAGTGTATATGTGTGTCTGTCTGTGTAGAGAGCAATGCTTTTTAGGATACTCACACTCCCTAGAATTCATATGCTCAACTTTGGCAAGGCTGCTGATGTCACCCACCTAGAAATACACCTCTGGGAAGGGTGTAGCCTAGTAATCTCTGTAGCATGTGCCATAACTGTGTGCTACTGTAGTGTGATTTAGGACTGTGGAAGGGTTCCATCCCCACCCATGGTAGTTCTGGATGTTTTGTGTATGTTTCAATATCTGTGTATGGAGCAATGCATTATAGGCTAGCCACACTCACTACAATTTAAATATCCTACTTTGGCAATCCTGCTGATGTCATCCAATATGATATACACCTTTAGGGAAGGAGTACGCCAGTAATCACCATGGTGCGTATTATAACTGTGTAGTGTTGTAGTGTAATAAACTAGTTTGATAGGGGTTCTACTCCTGGACATGACAGGTGTGTGTGTGTGTTTGTAACTGGTATTCTGTGTGGAGGTGGTTGTGAGTCTGTGGCGAATGTGGAGTGGCTTTTGCATAATTCTTATACGGTGGCCCTACTATATATCACAATGTCCACCATACAGGGATAACAGATGTGAAACAGCTGGGAGGCTGGGATGCATAGCCATACCCATACATGTGACATCAAGGCCAGGCAATCACAGTTAGCAACCCCAGTATTACCCAGAGCACACTCTCAACCAATGTCTCATACACACACACATGCCTAGGCAACAGATGATATGTGGGTAGTACACTGCATATTGGCGACTGATAGTAACTATGGAGTAATAGCAGTGGGCTACAGAGGGCATGGCACCCTGTCCATCTGTCCAATATGCATGTACACGCAGACAGCGCACCCTCCACATATTCCCCAATGGACACCTGCAACACCTGTGGTGCCATCACATGTGACCCACAAAGGACATACCATGCTTGACAACATGCCCTGTTTGGACAGATGCCACTGACACCAGGGAATGTCTTTAGCATGCTATCAATGTAGGTGCAGGGTAAACCTGCTGCCCATTACCAGTTCCCACCACAGGTGGGCAAGACTGGCACATCTGATGATAATCTGTTTTCAAAAAAAATGTTAAACACAGAAACCTGATCTCACCACGATGTAGTCAAATAACAAGCTGAATTACAAGTAATAATCCAAAAAACGATCAGTAGCCGTGATGGTAGTATAAGAATCTTCTTTAATGTAAACACATTGGGTAAAGGTGAGCGCTTTCGCGTGGTCACAGCCACGCTTCTTCAGACAATGAAAAACCCCACACACAGTATTTAAATAGTGCAACAGTTAAGAGCCAAACCCTATGTAATTAGATGCATCAATTATTATTTAAAACGGCACTGTCAGCAAACAGTTAGTAACTCTTCATTCACTATATGTAATTATAAAAATGACCAGTATAAGGCTGGTAAACAACTCATAATATAGCCTGCAATTATAAATGCTTATAAAACGAAATATACATTTAATAATTCATAAGTTATTCAATAATTATGCTTTCAAGTCCTTACAGATCTAAACCTTAACATCCATTTCACTAGGAAAAGTTCCGGTTACTATCGTAACAGAAATCAATATTCATCGGACACAAGATAACTGTCAATAAAACAGTATCTGTGAAGCAATTTTAAAAAAATATAGAATCTTTTCTTTTCTTTTCTTATCTATGGTGGTACCATAGATACGCAGTTACTATAGGCGGTGTTTCTGTTTTTAAAACTAACTAAAGTCTTTTAAAGATTGTACAGGTGAATAAAAATATAAGTGTAAATAATCAAGTAGCTCAGTTGTAATGAAAAACTCGATTAAGACTTAGTAGCATATTTCATTCATATACAAAATAACAAAGTAACATAATAACATATATCCTCTCATGTAAGTCTTACAATTCCTAGTCCATCTAAATATAAGGAAGCCTTAAAATGTGAGTGCATCCAATTATCAGCAGTAACTTTACTGAGCGAAAAGTTACGTGAATAGTGGGGCGACTAGGCTAACTAATCTTTATGAAGTTAATAAAAGCCCTATATATAATACTAGGATACTGTAGGGTACAAAAAGTGTCTGAACGTGAAAATTAAAATCATAAACAGACAAAATTATATACGTGTATGCCTACATTAGTATCTACATTTAATATAATAATAACTTTATTTGTAGGGTGTATCTTTCATAAAACCAGTTGCCTTATTTAAATTTACATAGATGTAATAGCACTATTTCTAAAAAACTTTTTATTTTATTGAAGAATATAAATGTACAAAAATATATATAGAATATATATAATAAGTCCATTTAATGCTCTATTCCAATAACGACTAGAATGTGTATGTTTATAAAAACTACAAAGGTTTCATTATGAAAGTTTCATTATAAAAATCCAATTTTTGTGATAAAACTATCCAACTAATAATTAATAAATAATAAATAATCAAACAATTACCTTAAAATTCCAAATTTAATAAGAATATATATTATGAAATTAATTTATAAAAAGTATATATATATATGTATATTGATATTTTTAATGTCAGAGTTGGTGCTAGCTTTGACACTAACATTTTTATCCAAAATATTTCTTATAACCTATAAAAATCCATCAATTTAATTTTAACTATATATAAATATAAATATAACTATGAATCGTGCTTACCCATAAAATATAAATATGAATATAAAATCTAATTTGCTGATATTATAACCAGACTGCCAAATTATGTATGTTATAGCAAAACTTAGTAAAATATTTATTATATACACATCAGGACTTGATATTAGCATTAACGCTTTCTATTCTTTAGAATGGGCTTGATGGAAACTGAAGTGTTCAAGCCTGGATAACTGTGTGCATTAAACTTTAAGATCCATCTTAATTCAGCTAGAGCTAGATTATTAATGTTATCACCACCCCTAGGATTCATAGTTACTATTTCCAGTACCCTAAACAGAAAAGTATGTTCTTTGTATTTTACTATATGTTGAGCCAGAGCATTTGTGTCTGTTTCTCTCTTTATCTCATACAGATGGTCATAAACTCGGTCAGCTAGTCTCCTTTTGGTCAGTCCTATATAGAATGCGGTGCATTTTGTGCAGGTTGCTAAATATACCAAGTTTTTTGTCTGGCATGTAGCTAAAACATTAAAATAAAAAATAAAATCTAGTGTAGGATGAGTGAATGTCAAATCAGGACAGATAAAATTGCATCGATTACAATTACCACATGGAATAGTTCCCATATTTGGAGTGGATTTCTTAACATTTGATGCATAATCTTTGCATAAAATTTGTTTTAGGTTGGAACAATTTTTATACAGAAAAGTAGGATAACTACCCACCAAGTTAGTTACTAAGGTATCAGTCAACAATATGTTCCAATTTCTCCGTATGATGTTTTCTAAACTCTTCACATCACTAGTGTATTTTATAATATAGGGCATTTTCATAGTATTATTGGCTGTTTTAGGTCTAAAAGGAATGAATTTCTTAAACACTCGTGGTGTTGGCTCTATAGAATGTATGGTGTTGTTCTTAATAGAGCTAACTAACTCAGTATCATAGCCTCTATTCAAGAAGAGTTGTTCTAATTTATCAGCTTCTTTCTCTAAGGTTACCTTATCTTGACATAATCTAGTTAGTCTAATGAACTGACTCTTGACTATTCCTGGGAACATGTGCCTTGGGTGCATACTACTAAATTGAAGTAGTGTATTAGTCCAAGTTGGTTTTCTAAAGATGGAAGATGTAATCTTTCCATTTTCATTAAGTGTTAGAGAGACGTCCAAAAAATCTACTTGTTTCATGGAGGCTTCCACTGTGAATTTTAAGTAGGTGATGGTAGTTTCTAAATGATGTAAGAATTGTGTGAATTCCTCTAGGGTGCCCTGCCATATTAAAAGGACATCATCTACAAATCGTTTGTAGAACTTAATTTTTTCAAAAGTAGGACTATTGAACAAATGTTCCTTTTCCCAATTCAGAACTACTAAGTTTGCATACGTATTTGCGCATGGGGTACCCATAGCTACTCCCCATGTTTGCAAATACGTAATACCATCAAACATAAAAAGATTATTGTTGAGCACTAAATCCAGTAGTTGACAGATCAGGATTATTTTCTCTGTGGAAAAGTTAGTGTCTCTAACTAGTAGCTCTCTAACAGCTTCCAGACCCAAATCATTGGGGATGGACGTAAAGAGATTTTTTACATCAAGAGTTATTAAGATATATTCATCAGTCCCAACATTCAGTGTTACATCTTTAAAGCTATTCAGCAAGTCATAAGTGTCTTTTAGTATAGATGGAACTGCATCTACTATAGGCCTAAGGAACTTTTCAAGAGCAGTGGAAATTGTTGCAGTGACCCAGTTACTGCCTGAAACTATAGGCCTAAGGGGTATAGGGTCCACTTGTTTATGGATCTTTGGTAAGCCCTTTATTGTAGGAATAGTAGGAAATTCAATATACAAGTATTTATACACCTCTGGGGTGATTTGTCGACACATAAGTAAGTCATGTAAAGTTGCATGTACATTAGCTATTATAGAACTAACTTTTTTCTGAGAAATAATAGAGTAAGTTTCTCGATCAGACAACATATTTATCATCAAAGTAATACAATCCACAGTATTCATAATTATAGTTCCACCTCCTTTGTCAGCAGGTCTAAAAGTAATGTCAGAGAGCTGTTTAAATTTTCTTAGAGATGTCATCTCATTAGGTGTTAAATTCACGTAGGCTATTCTTTTCTTACTAGCAGAGAACAGTTGATAAAAATCTCTCTCACAGGCTTTTAGAAAACAATCTAAGTTAAAAGGTAAAGGAGGTGAAAAATTACTTTTGTATCTTAAATTCACAGAGTCAAAATATAAAGGTTCATTACCTTGCGTCACTGTGGTATTTTTAAAAAACAATTTCAATGCTATGCTTCTACAGAAAATACGTAGCTCACATAATACCTCAGTCAAATTACTACACTGTGCTGGTATGAAGTTCAAGCCCTTATTAATCAGGCTAATATCAGATAAGCACATGTCATAATTAGATAAGTTAACAAATAAATCAGTCACATCCTTTGCCTTCGTGTCGTCCCATGTCTCTCCTCGGATATTTTCCGTTTTCTTGGCCCTCTGCTTTGCGAGCGTCCTCTCCCTTGATATTGTGATTTTATTGGATAAGGCAAAAAACGACTTGCTTCTTGGACGATTTTAGGTTTCGCACCTAATTGATTATCATTGTGTGTACTGACAAATGCTAACTGATTAGGAGGTGGTGTAGCAGAATAAGCAGTTAGTTTAGGAAAATCAGTTTCAGTAGAATAAACAGCAATATTTTCAGCTGTAGACGAAAGAGGCATGGCTAAACTTCCAGCAGACAAAGTAGCAACATCATGATGTATGACATCATCAATAGTATGTATCGGAGAAGCTGGTTTTGGTTCTCGGGATTGTGCAGTGTTGTGCCTAGGCCAAACAAATATCTGACCTGTTTGAAAATCATTAAAGTCCCTCTGTAACATTTTTAATTTAATCTGTTTCAGTTTCTCACTAAAAGAATTTACTTGTGAGAAAATAATTTGCAGTCTGTTTTTTGCATAGTCTGATTTATACTTGTCACTCAAACTTTTATAAATTGTGTCTATTTCAATACGTAATTTAGTTTCAAGTGGTAAAAAATATTCATTCAAAAGTGACATGTACCTGAAGCCTTGTTCAATATTTAGGTCCTGCCACTTTTTTAGAAGCACCGGATGATTAGTTCCATAAGACGGCATACAAAAGACACGCATTCCTCAGGGTACAATACGATGGTGTAAAGAAGCTTCAAGGTGTTGCCTTTGCCAGGCATACCTTTGCAGCAAGTATAACTTATCTTCAAAATCTTTGACAGTCAGGTTAAAATCAGCAGTATTTTCTTCAGGTAAAATGGGTACAGATGCATTAAAAGACCCACCTAATTCCAAAGCCAATAAAGGGTTAGAAACATGATGTAACAGTCCTTCTGGTATAGCTGAATAATCCCTCGACTCTGGTCTATAATCAAGTTCCACAGCTGGGGAATCCATCGCGTAGAGCAGTTACCACACAAAACAGAAGTTGCAAAAAAACCAAGAGGTAACTGCAGCTTCAAGAGATCAGGTAACACAAAAAAGTCCAATGTTAAACACAGAAACCTGATCTCACCACGATGTAGTCAAATAACAAGCTGAATTGCAAGTAATAATCCAAAAAACGATCAGTAGCCGTGATGGTAGTATAAGAATCTTCTTTAATGTAAACACATTGGGTAAAGGTGAGCGCTTTCGCGTGGTCACAGCCACGCTTCTTCAGACAATGAAAAACCCCACACACAGTATTTAAATAGTGCAACAGTTAAGAGCCAAACCCTATGTAATTAGATACATCAATTATTATTTAAAACGGCACTGTCAGCAAACAGTTAGTAACTCTTCATTCACTATATGTAATTATAAAAATGACCAGTATAAGGCTGGAACTCATAATATAGCCTGCAATTATAAATGCTTATAAAATGAAATATACATTTAATAATTCATAAGTTATTCAATAATTATGCTTTCAAGTCCTTACAGATCTAAACCTTAACATCCATTTCACTAGGAAAAGTTCCGGTTACTATCGTAACAGAAATCAATATTCATCAGACACAAGATAACTGTCAATAAAACAGTATCTGTGAAGCAATTTTAAAAAAATATAGAATCTTTTCTTTTCTTTTCTTATCTATGGTGGATAAGCAGCAAAGCTGCTGATGTCATCCAGCTAGAAATACACCTCTAGGAAAGTTGCAGTCCAGTCATCTCTGTAGCGTGTCTTGTAACTGTGTACTGCTATAGTGTGATAAAGTAGTTAGATAGGTGTTCTACTCCCAGAGAGGGTGAGTGTGAGTGTATATGTGTGTCTGTCTGTGTAGAGAGCAATGCTTTTTAGGATACTCACACTCCCTAGAATTCATATGCTCAACTTTGGCAAGGCTGCTGATGTCACCCACCTAGAAATACACCTCTGGGAAGGGTGTAGCCTAGTAATCTCTGTAGCATGTGCCATAACTGTGTGCTACTGTAGTGTGATTTAGGACTGTGGAAGGGTTCCATCCCCACCCATGGTAGTTCTGGATGTTTTGTGTATGTTTCAATATCTGTGTATGGAGCAATGCATTATAGGCTAGCCACACTCACTACAATTTAAATATCCTACTTTGGCAATCCTGCTGATGTCATCCAATATGATATACACCTTTAGGGAAGGAGTACACCAGTAATCACCATGGTGCGTATTATAACTGTGTAGTGTTGTAGTGTAATAAACTAGTTTGATAGGGGTTCTACTCCTGGACATGACAGGTGTGTGTGTGTGTGTTTGTAACTGGTATTCTGTGTGGAGGTGGTTGTGAGTCTGTGGTGAATGT
Source organism: Protopterus annectens (assembly GCF_019279795.1). NCBI lineage: Eukaryota > Metazoa > Chordata > Ceratodontiformes > Protopteridae > Protopterus > Protopterus annectens. Next base: position 1,243,623,463 of record NC_056741.1, on the reverse strand, counting down.
GGAGTGGCTTTTGCATAATTCTTATACGGTGGCCCTACTATATATCACAATGTCCACCATACGGCATACAAAAGACATGCATTCCTCGGGGTACAATACGATGGTGTAAAGAAGCTTCAAGGTGTTGCCTTTGCCAGGCATACCTTTGCAGCAAGTATAACTTATCTTCAAAATCTTTGACAGTCAGGTTAAAATCAGCAGTATTTTCTTCAGGTAAAATGGGTACAGATGCATTAAAAGACCCACCTAATTCCAAAGCCAATAAAGGGTTAGAAACATGATGTAACAGTCCTTCTGGTATAGCTGAATAATCCCTCGACTCTGGTCTATAATCAAGTTCCACAGCTGGGGAATCCATCGCGTAGAGCAGTTACCACACAAAACAGAAGTTGCAAAAAAACCAAGAGGTAACTGCAGCTTCAAGAGATCAGGTAACACAAAAAAGTCCAATGTTAAACACAGAAACCTGATCTCACCACGATGTAGTCAAATAACAAGCTGAATTGCAAGTAATAATCCAAAAAACGATCAGTAGCCGTGATGGTAGTATAAGAATCTTCTTTAATGTAAACACATTGGGTAAAGGTGAGCGCTTTCGCGTGGTCACAGCCACGCTTCTTCAGACAATGAAAAACCCCACACACAGTATTTAAATAGTGCAACAGTTAAGAGCCAAACCCTATGTAATTAGATACATCAATTATTATTTAAAACGGCACTGTCAGCAAACAGTTAGTAACTCTTAATTCACTATATGTAATTATAAAAATGACCAGTATAAGGCTGGTTAACAACTCATAATATAGCCTGCAATTATAAATGCTTATAAAACGAAATATACATTTAATAATTCATAAGTTATTCAATAATTATGCTTTCAAGTCCTTACAGATCTAAACCTTAACATCCATTTCACTAGGAAAAGTTCCGGTTACTATCGTAACAGAAATCAATATTCATCAGACACAAGATAACTGTCAATAAAACAGTATCTGTGAAGCAATTTTAAAAAAATATAGAATCTTTTCTTTTCTTTTCTTATCTATGGTGGATAAGCAGCAAAGCTGCTGATGTCATCCAGCTAGAAATACACCTCTAGGAAAGTTGCAGTCCAGTCATCTCTGTAGTGTGTCCTGTAACTGTGCACTGCTATAGTGTGATAAAGTAGTTAGATAGGTGTTCTACTCCCAGAGAGGGTGAGTGTGAGTGTATATGTGTGTCTGTCTGTGTAGAGAGCAATGCTTTTTAGGATACTCACACTCCCTAGAATTCATATGCTCAACTTTGGCAAGGCTGCTGATGTCACCCACCTAGAAATACACCTCTGGGAAGGGTGTAGCCTAGTAATCTCTGTAGCATGTGCCATAACTGTGTGCTACTGTAGTGTGATTTAGGACTGTAGAAGGGTTCCATCCCCACCCATGGTAGTTCTGGATGTTTTGTGTATGTTTCAATATCTGTGTATGGAGCAATGCATTATAGGCTAGCCACACTCACTACAATTTAAATATCCTACTTTGGCAATCCTGCTGATGTCATCCAATATGATATACACCTTTAGGGAAGGAGTACGCCAGTAATCACCGTGGTGCGTATTATAACTGTGTAGTGTTGTAGTGTAATAAACTAGTTTGATAGGGGTTCTACTCCTGGACATGACAGGTGTGTGTGTGTGTTTGTAACTGGTATTCTGTGTGGAGGTGGTTGTGAGTCTGTGGCGAATGTGGAGTGGCTTTTGCATAATTCTTATACGGTGGCCCTACTATATATCACAATGTCCACCATACAGGGATAACAGATGTGAAACAGCTGGGAGGCTGGGATGCATAGCCATACCCATACATGTGACATCAAGGCCAGGCAATCACAGTTAGCAACCCCAGTATTACCCAGAGCACACTCTCAACCAATGTCTCATACACACACACATGCCTAGGCAACAGATGATATGTGGGTAGTACACTGCATATTGGCGACTGATAGTAACTATGGAGTAATAGCAGTGGGCTACAGAGGGCATGGCACCCTGTCCATCTGTCCAATATGCATGTACACGCAGACAGCGCACCCTCCACATATTCCCCAATGGACACCTGCAACACCTGTGGTGCCATCACATGTGACCCACAAAGGACATACCATGCTTGACAACATGCCCTGTTTGGACAGATGCCACTGACACCAGGGAATGTCCTTAGCATGCTATCAATGTAGGTGCAGGGTAAACCTGCTGCCCATTACCAGTTCCCACCACAGGTGGGCAAGACTGGCACATCTGATGATAATCTGTTTTCACAACATGGGCCAGACACCCCAGGTACAGTTCCACATGTCACTGTACATGCATGTGGGGGGTGTGCACATCCCAGACACTGTCCATGTCATGGACTAAGGAACACATACATGGCAAGTGATGCACAGCATTGGCCACACACAATAGTCACCCATGTGACTGGATGGGGGATACAAAACCCACCTGAGTGGGCAAATGCAGAAACCACAGCCCTGAGCCACAGTGCAGATCACTGTCATGTGGCCTGATGCCAAGGTATATCCATCGCCTAGCCTTGTATAGCTGTCTGGCACAGTTGACCACCTCACACCCATGCAGACATGCACCCATGCATGTCAGTACTGGCAACCTGTGTGTTTGTGTGTGTGTTGTATGGTGTGTATATTCACATCCACGCTCACTACAACCCCCCCATTGGCATACTGAAGCATGCTGTGTGATGTCAGACACCTCCCCATACCCTTTTCCCATACAACCTCCGTATGACCCATGTGGTGCATGTGATACCTGCACAGTGATGTGTTGTGGCAATCCCACTACTGATGAGTTTTAATCCTGGCCCTGCCAAGTGTGTCAATGTGTGTGCATCCCTGTGAGAGTGTGGCTGTGTTGACGATGGCACCTGTTCATGCGGACAGGCACATGTACATCACCTACCATATAGCTACCGTATCCTGTTGCAGATGTCACTCACCATCACATATATGTTCTGAGGGCTCCACATCAGGTAACCCATGTGGAGCATCCCATAACTGCATAGAACTTTGATAACACTACATAGCCATCAGGGGTTTGATACCCTTTGCTGGTAGGTGTGTGACACAAACATGCTTAGGTTTTACTCTCTCACCCCTCCCTGACTTGTCTTTGCCTCTGTCTGCCTCTCCAAACCCCTCTCTGGTGGATGTGGAGACCTATACCTGCTTTTCTTAGGCAGCAGCATGTGTATTTTAAGTGATGCTCATGATCAGCTGATGGCCTCTGCATGAATTGCAGCCCTCCCCTAGCTGACTGCATGTGGAACAGCTGTGGTAACATTCCCATAGCCAATTGCATGGAAACACACTCCAATATCTAGGAACATCATGTTGGTGTTGGCCCTTTTCTGTCACTGTGAGCAGGAACTAGATCTGTTGTTTGGCAAACAGCATCTCAGATGGATCGGGGATTTACCTCTAACATACACTGTGGAAAAGGGCAACACACAGGAGGTGGATGTGCCTGACCTGACTACAGTCTGTAAGTGCTGCTATACTGCATTTGGAGTAATGTTGGTTTAACAGTGTGTATGTCAGGATATGGCTGTCCTACATGTCTCAATACCTGCCATGTCAGTTTCATGTTTATGAGGAATGCCCATCTGCAGGGTCATCTGCAGACTGGGCAGTGTGTTGTGCCTTTGGTTTCATGTGTTAACTATGGAGCATCTATCTGTGGACTGAAGAAGGTAGTGTGAGGATTGCAATCTGTAGATGGTGAAAGCCGTGACAGTTACTGACTTCATATCCCTCATAGGACATATGTTGCAACAAACCCTGCTACAACAGTAAATGAATGAGGTTATCACAGCAAAATGTCAATATTGGCCCTGTGAATGTGCTTCCAGCCCCAGCTTTGTCAACTTTTGCACATATGTCATGCATGAAGAGGTGCATATGTGCTGTACACTATAATTAGTGTCATCGTATCTGATAACAAGCCAGGGAGATATCAGACTGCTACACATGTTATGTACAGTAGGGGTTATATTTGATGACATAACCTGGACATACTGTGGTTGTTTGTACAGTACTGAGGTGTGTGTACTTATGGTGAATGTCGACAGTGTGTGTATTGTTAATGTGTATTATTAATATGTACCTTGGCCTGTGTACAGACTGTGGTAGTTGTCATCGTCCTAGGTCCTGTACTATATGATGTTACATGCTGCTCCACTGTATGTTACCATATTGTCTTACATGTTTGTAGGGCCATACACACACATGTCCCATACCACAGTCAGCCATCAGACCAAACTGTGTAGCGGCCCAATATATGTAGGGTTAGTGTGTGAGTGGCACATATGAGGATGGTGTTGAAAAGATAGTCCATATACTGTAATATTATGCTAGCTTGCCATATGTGGCCGTGGCTCTGTTCTCATTGGTTGTGGTTATGCACTTTCACACAGGTGTATCTTACCCTGTGCTGTGATATGCCTGTACAGCCTGCTATATATGCAGGTACATGTGCATTCCACCACAGGAGATGTAGGCCAGTGTTGAACCAGTCTGCCTGTAGTCTGCACAGTGCATTGTTACATGCCTAGCAGCTTAGTGTACTTACCCAGTGAGATGTCATGTGCAGATACTTGCCAGATGTACTGCTGCCGGGCCTCCCTTAACAGTCATGTATGTCAGACAGAGGAGTGGGTTGCTGTACAAATGTATGTCAATATCTAGTGGGTAGTATGTTGCCATGGCACCCCTGTACCAGCAGGTATTATGTGTCAGGCCAGACAGGTCTATGTGAATGCATAACCTATGGTGGCATATGTATACCAGTTGTTATGTGTTATACCCATCTACATGGCTGTTAACATCCATGTTGTCAGGCATGGTACACATGTTTTACACTAAGGGGTTCTGTGTATACCTCTGGACTGTACAGAGTGTGTCAGAATGTCCATACATCTTGGCCAATATCTCTGCTTCAGTTGACAAGGGCAGTACGTGCTAGGAGCAGTACTTTACTATGATGTCCTTAGGATGTCTGTCAGTAGCCAATGGCACACATGTGGAAAGTAGATGTGACCCCCCCCCCCCACACACACACACACACCATGTCTGTAAAGACAATCCCAATTACAGTAGCAATAATATATAGAACCTGCAAACCTGTGTGTGGTGTTTTTTTACTATGTCCTCTCTGTGGGTATATGTTACAGACAATGATTGTCATTTGTACGAGTGGCCCATACAGTGTCCAGTTGTTCAGGTGTGAACTCTAGACATAGTGTCTGTTCCATATTTTGTGCACCTCCTACATATGTATCTTACTGTACATATGTCTGCATGTGAATGTGTAGTCACATGTATATATATATATATATATATATATATATATATATATATATATATAAATATTCCCCTCCATCCAGCCTTAGTTTGAAGATGTCATTTAGAAAAGCCCAGGAGTCCTTGGTGTAGTATTTGCTGTTCTGTACAATGGGGTTAAGGATGTGGTCCACGTATTGTGAAATATTTTCTGTTTTTGTCCTTCAGTTCGATACCACATGGCGGAAAGGTGGATTTTCAGGGTTCTTGTGAACCTTGGGGATTCCAAAAAATTTTCCAAGGCTGGGTGTTATGACCTGCATGAAGTCTTTTTCATCTTGAGAGATCTCATCCCTGAGGTACAGTTCCAACAGTAGGTTTTCAATTTGTTTAAAGTTTTGTTGTACCTGGTTGATGTTGACCTTTTTGTAGAACTGGTTATTCATAAGGGATGCTTCAAGTGTTTGGATATATCTCTCCTGCTCCATCACTACTATCCCAGATCCCTTGTCAGCCTTCATGATCCGTAGGGATTTGTCCTGACTCAGTTCCTTCCAAGCCTATCTTTCTTCCCTGTTCAGGTTGTGCCACTTTGCCGAGGGCTTATCAGAAAGGAGTTTCCTGATATCCCTTTCGCAGGTACCCGCAAAGAGGCTCAGTGTGTTGGAGAGTGCAGGAGTGTACAGGCTCTTCATGGTAAGGGGTCTGTTGTTATCTTCCGAGCTTTCCTCATCTTCTTCCTCTTCCTATTGTTGTATATCTAATTTTAGTTGTAACTTTCTCAGGTAGCACTTGAGGTCCAGGATAACATCCTCCATGTTGGCTATCTCTGCCGGGATGAAAGAAAAGCCTTTCTTCAGTACCTTATGATGACTTTCCGAGAAAACTCGTGTGGTGAGGTTAAAGATGTCACCTATCCCTGATGGAGACCTGAAGTCAGTGCTATCAGGTGCTGGTATCAGTGAATGGGGAGGGTGATCAGGGTGGTCCATCCCAGTAATACTAGTACTGTATCCCGTTCCTGCTCCTTCTTCCCCTGTGATTGTTTTTCCCCCTCCTTCCCTCAATATTGTTGGTGTTGTGGTTCCAGTTTCGTTCATTACCCCCAGGTCTGAACCTGGTATAAGTCCTGGTTCTGGTTGTGAGTCCTGCTGAAGATAAAAAAACATTGTTGTTGCCACTTGTGTTGTTGTTGGAAGATTGGTCGTTTGTTGGTGGGGTCTGATAAACCCTTCCTTGATTGATCTCACTGTCCGGTGTCCTGCGGTTTGTATTGTTGTTGTCCTCATTGTTGTCATAGTGGTCACATTCACTGATGTCTGGATCTCTCTGTGTTGGCTGATTCTGGAGAAGCATTTCTGGTCTTGGCTGTCCCCTAGGAGGAGTATGTACCATCATCTGGGAACTACTCCCTGCTAGTGGGCTGGATGTGATGAAGAGTCCATCCATCTCTGGTGTGTTGGGTCCATTTGTGGGTTCTTGTAATTCTGTCATAGGCCTTAGTTCGGTTGTGGACAATGGATTGGTTGTAGGATATCTGTCTGGCCTTCTCCGTGGGTGTAAGGAGCGTGTGGGCCTGATCGGGTATGCTTTTCTTTCCTCATATTGTTTAATGTCCCTAAGCAATTTGCCTTTCTTGCGTTCAATCAGGGTCGCCACATGCCTAGTAATTTTGTGCGGTACATTGTCCCACATTTCTGCAAAGCCAATAAATGTGGGATCCTGCAGGATGCGTGTTTGCAGATCATCTATTTGAGACTTGTAGGTGGCCATACTCTCAGTATTACTTTGGATGAGTGCTTTGATATCTGCTAGCCCAGAGTCATTATATATTTTGACCAGTTCTTTGTGAAGCTGAGAGTTTGGAGTAGTCCTGTTAGGAAATTTGTTACACCTGAGACCCTGTGGGACTATATCCAGCTCTAAACACCTTTCCAGATAGAAGTTGTCATGCTCCAAGTTTTTGTAGGTTTTAATCAGTCTCTCGAATCTAGTAATCAGAAACCTGGTGCTCTATGAGACCCCTCTGTTTTGACTGTACTCCAGTTGTGCTGTTGTATTCTGGACCGAGCAATGGAAAGGATTAATTTCCGTCTGCGTGAGTATCAGCTCAAGAGCCTGTGTGGTCCTTATTTCTGTCCCAGTTCTGTTGTTAATTGTGGTCCTGGGTCCAGAGTGGTCCGGGGGTTCAGTGTGGTCCCTGGTGATCCTTTCATTTGTAGGTGTTAAAGGTCTGCTGTTTAGGTCCTCGAAGAGATCCTGCACCAAACAAATTCCTTCCGATAATTTTATAAGAACTGTTGTTGGATCAATTGGTGTCCTGCTCCTGGTTGCTTCTGTCTTCAGTTGGCTACTAGAGCCTGAGTTGGGTGCTATGTTTCCTGCCATACTGTCACACGGAGTAGAAGACTTACAACTAAAATTAACTGCACTCAAAAAAATTGAACAAAGAGAAGAAATTTTAACTAAGAACTGAACTTCGTGACAATAAAAGCATTCAAAAAAATAGTAAATCACACCAACAACTCTTGTAGAACTTTAGCGCTTTCGTCTTATTTATTATCAAGACTTCTTCAGAAAGACATGTTTCATAAGTATGAGCAACCATTTTCACTTCCTTTATATACATTAGTTCTAGCAGGCCATTTAAATTAACAACAGTTCCTTTCCAATAGTAAAGTGTGAACAAGCAGGGTGCTATGTGCATTTTCATTAACATTACAATCGCAGTTACATAAGGTAAATTAGTCAGACAGTAATAGCCTTGTGGTGCCGTGTGCATACTAAAAGGGATTGTGTGCAAAAAGGGATCGTGTGCAAAAAGGGATTGTGTGCAAAAAGGGACTGTGTGCAAAAAAAAAAAAAAAAAAAAAATTTATGGGGGAACCGGGAAGGATGACAGTCATGCTGTGATGATTCTAATATAAACACATAACTTATGAGTCTTTTCCTCCAAAGGTAAGTAAAGAAGGGAACGGAGGAAGGTGGAGGAGTCAGGTAGAGAGTCCTACTATGCTTTGGTATCGGTGTGTGTGTAGAGTAATGTGTGGGTATGCCACCTGATGGGGGAGTGGGAGGAATGCGGTGTGGACTTGAGGGGGGGGCTGGTAGGGGGCCGCCCATGACAAGGAGCATATGAATGACAGAGTGTCCCAGAAGACTGCCAGTGCGGATGGTACCAGCTGTGGGCTGGTTTGGATGGTATCACCCCTTGAATGGTTGCATGAAATAGTGATACCGGGGGTATAGTTGGTGCGGTCAGTGGGGGCTAGCCTGGTGATTGAGAGCATGTGTGTAGGGGCTATGGGGGAGTCAAAAGTCAGAGAGAGAGAGAGAGAGAGAGAGAGAGAGAGAGAGAGGAAACACATTATATTCACTTGCACAGTTGTAAATCCATAAGCACGTTAAATCTACTTGCACAATTATATGTATTATATATATATATATATATATATATATATATATATATATGTATATATTTCTAAATATACACACACACATATATATATATATATATATATATATATATATATATATATATATATATATATATCTACATATACAGATATGTTGTAGCTGTTTAGATATTAATATATTTACACACACACACATGCATCTAGATATTGGTTACATTCTCTGTACTGTAGCATGACTGGGCTGGGTGATATGTTTCTGAAAACATCAGATTTATGTATATCTGTCATGGCTTAGTAGTAAATCACTTTGTCTATGGTGTATAGGTCCTGGGTTTGAGCCTTGCAGAGGCTGTTTATTTTGTTACTGGACAGAATATGGGCTGTTGGATACAGTGTGATTAAGTCACTTTAAAGCAGTTGTAAGCAGGTTTGCACAGGTTTGCGGGGAGGTAAGCACTGCTAACTTCCAGTTACAGTTTCTTATACTCAGCTTCTATATTGCTTAACCTGTGTAGGCATAGCTTACCTCCGTGCAAACAGGCTTAAACCCGTTCACTGCTGCTTAAAAGTGCTTACTGCAGCTTACCCCCATACTAATTTCTTTAAAAGAAAAGAAAAAGGGATTGATAGGAAAGTGGTGAAAAATGGGACACAAAGAGGGAAAGACAGTATGGAAAATAGCCAGGGATGTGCAGGAAGGGTGTAGGGAAGGTCCATAGCTGCCCATTTCTTTTACAGCAGCAGCTGTGCATATACACTGAATTTGGACACTCAAACTCCTGGGAGGGGGTGAAGTCAACAAAAATAAGTTGTGATGCCAATTAGACTGGATTACATGTGTCCAGTGGACACGTGTGCGGAATGAACAGCTATGTATGGGGCGAGATTTTTTGTGGCAACGGATTGCCCTTTTTTTTTCAGGTGAGAGTGGGATGTTGGGCCACAAGATGTTAACAGTAAGCCATGCCACCTGAATGATGTGAGGCTGGTATTGATAACATATCATACAGTACAGTCTGACTACCATAGTGAATGTACAATGTGTAAGCAATAAACATTCCTAAGATACATATACACAGACACAGGTTTGGAGACACATATATATGTCTGTATATCTATATCTATATCTATATCTATCTATCTATCTATATATATATATATATATATATATATATATATATGTGTGTGTGTGTGTGTGTGTGTGTGTGTGTGTGTGTGTGTGTGTGTGTGTGTGTGCGTAACTACACATACACACAGAGGTATGTCTAGGATGATACATAATTAGTGGGTGCACACCACACTGAACAGTCAGTATCCCTACAACTGCAAGCTCATCAGATGGATAGTGTATGAGTCACCCATACAAACGACAATTGTTGCCTGAAACATATACCTACAGAGAAGTCAAAGGATGTAACACCACACACAGGTTTACATACATTTTAAACATTTATTTGTGCACTATTACAGTGATATATGCCACGTCATATAGCTGTGTAGACTTTGAAATACATACAAATAGATGAATGTAACTTTCAAACAGATCATTTAATACATTAATCCGAAAGCATAACATATTTTGGTGTCCATGCCAAGGCCTTCAAGTAGTACAATAGGAGAGACATACTGAGCCACAGGATAAAAATCATTCAACAGTGAGTAATGCAGATGTACAGCCCAGCAGCCTCTAAATACACTGTGTACACAACCCCTAGGGGGGAAATTCCTAGGATGACACAATGGGATGTATCTGTTACATAATAATGCATACCTGCAATCATCACAATCACACTAACAAACAGAAGAGTCCATATGGCAGTAAGCAGTAGGCCAGCAATGTTCACAAGGTGAAATATATGGTAATGTACATCCGTATACCTTAAGCCAGCTGAATACTGGTATACTTCACATGTTGTAACACCCTAGGATAGTTATGGTGCATACCCCACCCCATAGACTGACTTACAGGGGCATATAACACTGTTACATACACTGACATCTAGACTGCAGAGGGGCACACATGTGTTGTGCAGATGAAGCCCACATACATATGGTGCATATGGTCAGTATGCCATTATTCACTGACATCATACCTGATAACAAGCCAGTCAGATAACAGACTGCTGGACATACTGTGTATAGTAGTGGTCTTTCTGGCTACATTACTTGGACATTCTGTAGTTGTGTGTACAGTACTGTGGTCTGTGTATGTAGAGCAGTGGTCTGCAACCTTCACTATCCAGAGAGCCATGTATGGTCCCTCCACCACCAAATGAAAGTAATCAGGAGCCACAACAGTTATTTGACCCCTAAAATGAAGATAACATATAAGGTTACACATATAGTTACACTAAATATAAAAGGACTAAGTGTATAAGAACAATACCTGACGTACGTCCATAATTGTGTTTGTATGTTGAGAATGCCTGAGCTGTGTGTGTGTGTGTGTGTGTGTGTGTGTGTGTGTGTGTGTGTGTGTGTGTGTGTAGTGCGGTAAAGTGGCCATTAAACCTCCAGGGAGCAACTACAGTGGGTTGTAAGAGCCACATGTGGCCCCAGAGCCACAGGTTGCAGAACCCCAAGTTAGGATTATTGATGTCAGGATGTGTATTGCGCATACGTACCTTGGGCTGTGCACAGACTGTGGTAATTGCCATTGCTAATGGTCCTGTTCTATCTGATGTTACATGCTGCTCAAGTGTATGGTACCCATGTCTGTAGGGCCAGACACACGTTTCCCATACCACAGACAGCCATCGGACCACACTGTGCCATGACCAGTGTATGTAGGGTTACTGTGTGAGTGGCACATATGAGGATGGTGTTTAGCAGACAGTCATTATAGTGTCATATTAAGCTTGTGTATCACATGTGTCTTTGGCTGGGTTGACATTGGATGTGGGTATGCACTCGCGCAGCTGTCTGCCACACTGTGCTGTGACCTGCATGTGAGCCCACTATAATCGCAGGTACATGTGAATTCCCCCATACAAAATATAGTCCAGTTTTGTGGCAGTCTTCCTGTAGTTTGCACAGTACTTAGTGACATTCCTAGCAGCCTAGTGTAATTACCCAATGTGCTGTTATGTCCATTTATTTGCAAGACATACTACCGCCAGGCCACCATAACTGCTGTGTATTTCTGACAAAGTAGTGGTGTGCTGTACAGATGTATGTCAGTATCTACTGGGTAGTATGTGGCCATGTGACCTCTGCACCACCAGGTATTATGTGTCAGGACAGACTGGCATGTGTGCATGCATAAACTGTGTGGGCATATGTAGTCCAGTATTGTCATGATATATCCATGTACATGGCAAGTCACATCCCCATTGTGAGGGGCGGCCATAAGTCATGCATGAAGGGGACATGTGTATACTTCATGACTGCCCACAGAGTGCCAGACTGTCCACATATATTGGTCATATCCATGATGTAGTCCACAGGATCATACTGTACTAACAGTGGTAATGTACTATGATGTCCTTAGGATATCTGTTCGTAGGCAATGGTGCACATGTCTACAGTAGATTTGACCTCCCACACCCGACATGTCTGTTAAGACAACCCCTATTACAGTAGCAACAGTCTACATATATACCTGCAATACATCCATGACATCCCCTTGCACTAAGCGGTTGGGACTATTGGTGTTGAGGTAGGAATCCACTCCATGTTCTAGACATATGGTAAACATAAATGTGTACATATTTATCCACATATTTAGATAGATATATACACATATACATATCCACATGCATATATGGACATATAGATATCCACATACATATATGTATATATATATATATATATATATATATATATATATATATATATATATCATCATCATCATCTTCTTTCGGCTGTTCCCATTAGGGGTCACCACAGCAGATCACCTGTTTCCATTTCTTCCTGTCCTCTGCATCTTGCTCTCTCACACCAACCACCTGCATGTCCTCTCTCACTACATCCATAAACCTTATCTTAGGCTATCCTCTTTTCCTGTTACCTGGTAGCTTCATCCTTAGCATCTTTTTCCCAATATACTCAGCATCCCTCCTCAGCACATGTCCAAACCAACGTAATCGTGCCTCTCTGGCTTTGTCTCCAAACCTTCCAACCTGGGGTGACCCTCTAATATACTTATTCCTAATCCTGTCCACCCTCATCACACCCAGTGCAAATCTTAACATCTTTAATTCTACCTCATCCAGCTCAAACTCCTGTCTTTTTGTCAATGCCACTGTCTCCAACCCATATAACATAGCTGGTCTCACTACCCTGTTGTAGACCTTCCCTGTCACTCTTACAGGTACTCGTCTGTCACAAATCACTCCTGACACTCCACCCACTCCATCCTGCCTGTACTCTCTTCTTCACCTCTCTTCAACACTCACCGTTACTCTGAACTATTGACCCCAAGTATTTAAACTCATCCACCTTTGCCACCTCTACTCCTTGCATCCTCACCATTCCTCTATCCTCCCTCTCATTCACACACATATATTCTGTCTTAGTCCTGCTGACCTTCATTCCTCTTCTCTCTAGAGCATATCTCCATCTCTCCAGGGTCTCCTCTACCTGTTCCCTACTCTCACTACAGATCACAATGTCATCTGCAAACATCATAGTCCACGGGGACTCCTGTCTGATCTTGTCAGTCAACCTGTCCATCACCATTGCAAATAAGAAAGGGCTCAGAGCTGATCCTTGATGTAACCCCACCTCCACCTTAAACGCATCCATCACTCCCTCCACAGACCTCACCTCGCCGCTGTCACACTACCCTCGTACATATCCTGTACCACTCTTACATACTTTTCTGACACTCCTGACTTCCTGATACAATACCACAACTCCTCTCTAGGCACCCTGCCATATGCTTTCTCTAAGTATACAAAAACACAATGCAACTCCTTCCGACATTCTCTGTACTTCTCCATTAACACTCTCAGAGCAAAGATCGCATCTGTAGTGCTCTTTCCTGGCATAAAGCTATACTGCTGATCACTAATCATCACGTCCCTTCTTAACCTTGCTTCCACTACTCTTTCCCATAATTTTATGCTGTGACTGATCAATTTTATCCCTCTGTAGTTACTACAGCTCCGCACATCACCCTTATTCTTAAAAATCGGTACCAAAACACTTTTTCTCCATTCCTCAGGCATCATCTCATTTTCCAAGATTTCAATAAACAATCTGGTTAAAAACTCCACTGCCATTTCACCTAAACACCTCCATGCTTCCACAGGTATGTCATGTGGGCCAACAGCCTTTCCATTCTTCATTCTCTTCATAGCTATCCTTACTTCCTCCTTGCTAATCCATTGTACTTCATGATTTACTATCCCTACATCATCCAACCTTCTCTCCCTCTCATTCTCTTCATTCATCAACCCCTCAAAGTACTCTTTCCATCTCCTCAACACACTCTCCTAACTTGTGAGTATGTTTCCCTCATTATCCTTTATCACCTTTACCTGCTGCACATCTTTCCTAGCTCGGTCCCTCTGTCTAGCCAATTGGTACAGGTCCTTTTCTCCCTCCTTAGTGTCCAACCTTTCATACAACTCTTCATATGCCTTATCCTTAGCCTTCACCACCTCTCTCTTTGCCATGCACCTCATCTCCTTATACTCCTGTCTACCTTCTTCATCTCTCTGACAATCCCACTTCTTCTTTGCCAACCTCTTTCTCTGTATACTCTCCTGTACTTCCTCATTCCACCACCGTGTCTCCTTTTCATCCTTCCTCTGTCCAGATGTGATACCAAGCACCTTTCTAGCCGTCTCCCTTACTAGCTCTGCTGTAGTTACCCAGCTATTTGGTAACTCTTCACTGCCACCCAGTATCTGCCTTAACTCAACCCTGAACTTCACCTCACAATTACCCTTTTTCAATTTCCACCACTTGATCCTTGGTGCTGCCCTCACACTCCTCCTCCTCTTCTTGATAACCAACGTCATCCTACAAACCACTATCCTATGCTGCCTAACGACACTTTCTCCAGTCACCACTTTACAGTCTCCAATCTCCTTCAAACTGGCCCTCCTACATAAGATATAATCCACCTGTGTGCATCTTCCTCCACTCTTGTATGTCACCCTATGCTCCTCCCTCTTGTTAAAATACGTATTCACCACAGCCATGTCCATCCTTTTCACAAAATCCACTACCATCTGATCTTCTGCATTCCTTTGTTTAACACCATATCTACCCATCACTTCCTCATCCCCTCTGTTCCCTTCAACAACATGCCCATTGAAATCTGCTCCAATCACCACTCTCTCACCCTTGGGTACAGTCATCACCATTTCATCCAATTCACTCCAAAATTTTTCTTTCTCATCCATTGCACACCCAACTTGTGGAGCATACGCACTAACAACATTCATCATTACAACATCAATTTCCAGCTTCATAAGCATCACTCTATCCGACACTCTTTTCACCTCCAAAACACTCTCAGCATACTGTTCCTTCAGAATAACTCTTACGCCATTTCTCCTCCCATCCACACCATGATAAAACAATTTGAACCCACCTCCATCATATCAACTAGCTCTCTCCCTATACCAGTCATACTGCCAACATTCAAAGTTTTGACCCTCACTGCCACAGTCCTAGCCTTTCTCCTCTCCTCCTGCCTTCGGCCATGTCTTCCGCCTCTTTTCCTCCTTCGGCCAACAGTAGCACAATTTCTGCCAGCACCCTGTAGGCTAACAGTACTGGTGGTGGTCGTTGTTAACCCGGGCCTCGACCGATCCGGTATAAAAATGTTCTTGGTGACTGCATGAAATGTTTTGGCGAAGTTTTACACCGGATGCCCTTCCTGATGCAACCCTCCCCATTTATCTGTGCTTGGGACCGGCGCAAAGAAATGCACTGGCTTGTGCATCCCCATATAGGGTCTACTTTATTTAAACGAAAACACGTTATGTTAAACACCACTCCATCAACACATATATACTGAACCGCAAAATAATCAAATGCACAAAACCGTGAAACTCAAAATACCGAATTGTCATACTTGGTCAACCCCACCGCCCGAAACATACTACCCACCCAAACAAAATATATAAACCACAAACATACACCAACCAAAGCCCTACTTCTAACCCTACACTAAACCCAACATACACCACTATCCTTAACCCCTCCCTAACCCTAAGGTCCGTAACTACCGCACACTTACCCTACAGAGCTATACCCAAACAAAATAAATAAACCACACACATACACTAAACAAACCCCTACCTCAAAACCTACACTAAACATTAAATACATTACCCATCTTACATTACCTAGATATGCACTTACCTTAACTCGCACCCTAATCCTAACCCTGATGTCCGCAACTATCACACACTTACCTTACAGATGTGTAGCTCAGACGGGCCAACTAAAACACTTCGACATTTCAAATTTCGCGGTTTTGTGCGTTCGATTATTTTGCGGTTCAGTGTATATGTGTCGATGGAGTGGTGTTTGACGTAACGTGTTTTCATTTAAATAAAGTAGACCCATATATATATATATATATATATATATATATATATATATATATATATACATGTAAATACTCACATATATACATTTACACAGCAATGACTTTAACAATTGGCTAAGCTTCTGATGTCATTCAAAGGGGATCCAGTATCTGTCTGCCTGGGATGACATGATTGACAAATCACGATGCCTTGCCAGAGATTTTATTTATTTTCAGTTTGATTACCGGGGAAGTCCACTGGGCCACGAAGTGCCCATTTTCAGTGGAGGCCCGGGGAGAAAAGCTCCATGAGTAATACATTACAAATGATGCAAAATACAAAATAAAGATCACACAGGGAATACAAGAGTGGGATTAATACATTCGAAATTGTAAAGAGATTATATACATTGTGAGGCAGTTTAACAACAGGGAAAAAGAAAAAAATACATAGAAAGATATAGATTATGATAAAAAAATTTTTTTTTTTTTTTGAAACAAAATATTCAAGCTTGGAGTCAAGTATAATCTGCTAGTTCTGGTTCATACAGGTTTATTAAACTGTAAGAATAAGAAGAGAGTATAGTAGAGTTGGAAAGCTAGTGGGGATTCTTGGAGTTTAAGTGGGGTGAAAGCAGGAGCATTTCCATTTGGTAGATAGGTGATGGAGAAGTTGGGTTTTGAAGGATTCAGTGTTAGATATGGTACTAAGAGAAGGAGGCAGAGAGTTCCATTTTTTGCCAAGAGAGAAGGAGAGTAAAAGCTGGCCAGCGGGACGTTTGGGCTTGTGAATGGCGATTAGGTTTTGGTGTTCGGATCTCAGAGATCTGTTTGGTATGTATGGAGGAAGGATGTTCTTTAAGGCTGGGCAATTATCAGGGGAGAATATTAATTTGTGAGCGGTAGTTAGTTGCAGATAGTCAAGGTGGTTAGGGAGTTCTAACCAGTTCAGAGATTGTAGGCTGAGACAGTGGTGAGTTGATGTTCTAGATTTGGTGACAAATTTAGAGATTTTATTATAGCAGGCTTCGAGTTTAGAGGTGTTGGTAGCAGACAAGTTGGTTAGAAGAGGGGCTCCATATAGAAGGGAAGGTAGGAGGTAGGTGATTGCAAGGGTATGCCTAGTGGAGTTGGAAAGAAAGAGATTATTCCTATAAAGCATAACTAGCTTTTGGTGTGTTTTCTTTATGTTTTGTTGTATGTGAAGATCAAACTTGAGGTTTTCATCTATGATAATGCCAAGGAGTTTTGCAGAGGGGACCACTTCAATGGCAGTGTTACTTTGGCTTATGACATCGAAACTGTTTTTGTCTAAGGTGGTTACTTTGGAGTAGAGGAAAATTAGTATTTTAGACTTATTGGAGTTGAGTGAGAGGTGGTTTTGGTGCATCCAGTTCTCAATAGTGGAAAAGGCTAACTGAGTTTTGGTCAGAAGTTCAGGAAGGTTGGGGGCGGAACAGACCAAGGTGGAATCATCTGCGTATTGGATGACTGTGGTGTCTGGGATGACGGTATGAAGATTGTTTATAAAGATGTTGAAGAGCATGGGTCCAAGGATGGACCCCTGAGGAACTCCAGTAGGTGTTGGCGAGAAGGAGGAGGAGGAGTTCCTCCATTTGACAGCTTGAGATCTGTCTGATAGGTAGCTGGAGAACCAGGATAAAGTATTAGGAGAGAGATTGAGGTTAGTAAGATGATGTAGAAGGTGTGTGTGGGAGATGGTATCAAAGGCTTTTGAGAGATCTAGTAGTACTGTGGATACTATGAGACCAGAGTCTCGAGCTTGATTGACAGTTTCTAGGAAAGATAGTAAGGCAGTTGTGGTACTGTGGCCAGGATGGAAGCCATGCTGGGTGGGAGTAAGGAGATGATTATGAATGAGATAAGGCAGAAGTTGGTGGTGTACACAATTTTCTAGAATTTTTGATATTGGGGAGAGTAAGGCGATAGGGCAGAAGTTAGAAATAGTGGTGTTTTTGCCTCCTTTGTGGAGAGGAAGAATGTAGGCAGTACGCCAGAGTTTTGGTACGTATGACTCATTTAAGGATCTATTAATCAGAGTACTAATTGGGAGGGCAATACCTTCAGCTGCATGTTTGAGGAAGGAGGAGGGAATGTTGTCAGGTGCATTAGTGCAAGGCTTCAACTTGGATAGAAGCTTTTTTATAAAATTGGTGGAAACAGGTTTGAGATGGAAATTAAGGGTATTGTTATTTGGGTTATTAGGTGTTGTGAGGAGGGAGTTAGGAGGGTTAGTATTAGGGAATGTTTTAGTTAGTTTAGCTATAGTTTCAGTAAAGAAGGTGTTGATGGTCTGCACCTGTTGCCCCTGGGATTCAGGTTACTGGCTAATGCTCTTGCCACCCCCATAGTGCCTTTTCTAGGCAAGGTTCAAAGGACAAAAACCACCAACATAACAGATACAAGCATGCAAAACTGAAGGCAATGCTACTCAAAGCTTGAAGTCTTATCCTAAGCATGCACTCTCTCGAGGCACACCTACAAATGGAGAACATCGTTATCTGCCCAGTAACTGAGACCTGGTTCAACGCTCCAGAGAGCACCCCTGCAATATGAGGCTACCACTTTTACCACACATTTCAGCCACCAAAACAACACCACAACACTACAGGAGGAGGAGGAGTGTCCATATTCAACAAGGTTATTCACACATCCAGGCTGGTTCCCAACACAATGCATCTGAATGTCTCCTGGTGCAACTAACACTAGGTAAGACTGCAATCCAAATTGTAGCTTGCTACAGATCCCCCACCATGACCCTAGGTCCTCACTACACCTTACTAAACATACTGGAATTATTGAGATACAACGAAACACCCTCATACTGGGTGATTCAAACTACCCCGTCATTAACTGGGAGAACTATTCAGGTAACAATGCCTTTCCTCAATGGTTCTTGGAGGTCATGGATTCCATTACCCTGGATCACGTAATCCATTGTCCAACCAGGGGCTCCAATATCCTAGACCTGGTTACTCATTACTAACATGGGAGACGGTGCACCACACCAGTGTTCACCCCCTCATTGGTCAGGTCTGACCATAAGCTATTCACCATCGGCATCCCACCGCGAAACCCCAGGACAGACATCCCCGTAAAAATCCTCTACAAAGCCAACTTCATGCTACTTAAGTCAGACGTGAGAAACTGTGATACACCCATGGAGATGGGAGATGATAGACCATCTGCTGAATCCTACAGTGAGGCACTGTGTGAGCACATCCACTCGTGCATGTATCGTGCCAGCACAAATAGAACCAAGATGCCCCCACCAAACAAAGACAGCCAATATGGTGGACCCCTGACATAAACAAACTGTACAACAGAAGGAAGAGACTGTTGAAGACAGAGGGATAATCCCAGGATGCAAACAACTCCCTTACCAGCCTCAGTAAGAAGCTGAGATCCCTCATAGAATCCACCAAAGATAGTTACATATATGAAATAGCCACAGATTCCAAAGACAACAACAAGCCATTCTATAGTTATGTCCAGAATCTAACTGGCAATGCTCAGAACTGATATGAGCTACAACAGAATGGCATTAAATATACTGTTCCCAAGGATTTTGCCAATATTCTGGCAGATCAATGTACTGCCACATTCACCCCCCCTCACCCACTAAAGGGCCCATCTTAATACCAAAGTATTGCAAAATACAAGTAATCATGGCCACACAGGTAGAAACCGCACTCTCCACAGCTTAGAATACAGCATCCATGGGAACAGATGACATTCCAGGCTGTGTACTACATGAACTACACAATGAAGTTGCACCTCACCTATGTGTGATGTGTAATCATAGCCTCGCGTCAGGCTTTGTGCCCACTGAGTGGCACGCAGCTACAGTTATCCCACTCCACAAGGGGGGATCCACTTTGGATCCTGGGAATTACCATCCCATCAGTCTGTTGAGCCTGATCTGCAAGGGCATGGAATGCATTATAATGGAACATATAAACGAAGACATTGGCAAGCCTCAAACACTGGACCTCACCCAGTTTGGCCTCGTGAAGGGCCAATCATGTCTCCTGAACCTGATTGACTTCTTTGAATCAGTCTCCAGAGCTGTGGAAGGGTTAAGGCGATCCACACAGCCTGACCTCACCGAGGCCTTCGGCACCACCTCCCACTCTGGAAACATAGATAAACGTACTAAGCTGGCCATACATGTCCACGTCACATTATGGGTTGCCAACTGGCTTACTGACAGAACACACACTGTAAAAGTAGATGACTCCAATACCAGCTACAAACAAGTGACAATTGGAGTACCTCATGGTTCAATCCTGAGACTTCTCATGTTTGGTATCTACTTCTCTGAAGTACATGCAAACACTACGGACCCCCTGTCTAACAAAGTTCACAGATGAATGCAAACCGGGAGCCACTGTTGAATTCCCAAATGATGTGGGTATTCTACTAAAGGGCATTACAGAAACAGATGCTTGGTGCCAGAGCCATGGGCTCAAGCTTAATGGCCAGAAATGTGTGGTTATCCCCTTTGGGAAATACCATGTACTGATGAATTACCACATAGGTGGCAGTACACTAAACACCAAAGGTGTGATGACAGACTTAGGGACACAGGCGGACTGTGGTGTCACATTCAATAACTACATTGCCATAGCAGTGAGGTGATCTTTCTATGTGGTACACCTCATCACTAATGGCTTTTCATCCAGGAAAACAGAGATAGTTGTCCCACTGTACTCATGCCTCATTACACACATTATAGAGTACAACGCCCCATTTGGTATGTACCTCACATGACATCTGCAACAGCTGCAAAGGCCACAGAAATACATAACTAAAAGTATCACAGGCCTAAAGCACATGCCCTATGCTGACTGTCTCAAAAACCTCCAGCTATATTCTGTGGCATATTGTATATTCAGAGACAATCTCTGCTTAACATACAAGGCCATGTCAAACCCTGGGTATTGACATCTGTAATAAGTGTATGTAATGCCATGTACAATACATGTGTCTATATGCTGTCATTACAGTAGCAAGGGGTGTGAGTGTCATGTCTGGGACACACAAGTATATGAGACCTGCACAGCACTGTTATCCATATGAATGTGTTATGTGCATGGGGTAGTAACCCAGGGCACATGCTGTCACACTGGCATTTAGTGTAACATGGTGGTACTACTTTTGACAGTGCTGTCCTAGGCAAGGGTAGAGTGCTAAAAGTACTACTGACAGCAAGCACACCTGTAGGCATAGCTGGACTCTGAGGCCTCAGTGTCATGTTCCTGATGTGTGGGCTGTGTCACCATGTATATCCCCTACTGGATAATGATCAGACATATGGATTGCCACTGTAGAGTACTGTCTGTACAGAACATGTTACTGAGGGCATACAACATTTAGTACTGGCATGCATATTGTTGTCAAACATCCATCTGTTGACACATTCATCCTACTGCATAGCTACTTGCAAAGCTGATGTCTGTGAGTCCCTCTACAGATGTGTAGATGGCAGGTATCCAGCTGGGATACATACAGACAACCTATGCTTTATTGACACTGACATGTCTGCCCAGCTGTGTAATAACTGGCACATATACGAGATAACAACCTGTACAGGCCACCTAGCATGGGTACCTACACTACACTACCACAGTCAATAGAACATGCTTGGGTATAGGTCTCCAACAGAGGCACTAAGCATGTGTTGTAATACATGTTGCATACATTTCAACTGGATCACCTAAGTGACCATGTGCAGAAGGCACCCCGAGGATTGGCTGATGCATGTTACTCTCATCTTGATGGTCACCAAAGTGGTGTCTGTCAATAGATTGCCTGCTGGCACATGGCAGGTAGCATGATACCAATGTACACACAACCACTACACAGCCCATCTCCCCATGGACAATAGCCATGAACACAGCTATGGCCACCTACAGCAATGCACCACAGTACTGACACATACTGAGGATAGGAGTGTCTGTGTGTTAGTACACCTGTAGGTCGGCACTTCATGACCGCCGTCACAACCATCTCAACACCCCTTTCCATAGTCAGATGTTGCTACTGCTGTATTGGACATGACATGTACCCTGTTACACTCCTCACCCTAATGGCTACATGAGCCATGCACTACCAGCACAACAGTATTGTACAAATGGGTTGATAGGCATGCAAAACCCATTGAGGTCTGGCAAGTGTGTGTATGTGTGCATGTCTGCATATTCTGAGGTCACATACTCCTATTGCACTACACATTACCACACAGTAGTATAGATAGAGTTGTCACCCCCCCCCCATAGGTGAGGCATGGCAATGCAGCACACTACTATGCCCGTGGCATGTGCATTAGATGCATATCCATGTAGTGCCACTGTTGTGATATACAATGGGTTGTATTGCAGTCATGGGCAATGTGTGATAGTTGGTATGTCAGAGTATCATCATGGGTTCTAGTGTGTGCAATAACCACTGGGGAATGTGGGTGCTGTGTACACTGCCAATACACCATGGTACACCCAGTATATGCCCCATGTACCACTCTATGGTGACCGCTGTCACTGTCAACCATACAGGTAACGGACACCACAATACAGCCCGGTTACACATGTGCTGTGTGCATCCTACCTGTGACACATTGGACTCATGGACTAGTTAGTTAGCACCAATAGGCCCAAGTCTCTTGGATGTGTGTCTGCCTGTTATGTGTCTGTCAATGCGTGTATGATGGTATATCACACTATGTTTTATCTACATACAACCATTACATCCACCATTCCCATACTGTACATGTTTGTGGATTTTCTTCATGTAACATGTAACCAGGTACACACCTTATCCTAAATGTTGTGTGGTGTGTGCAGTGAAAGCTACACAGTTCAGTAGCACTGCATACCTAGGTAGGGGTCTAGTCACAGTGTTGCCATGTATGAGTGTGCGTGTATGTGGATGGTTCTACATATGGTAGCAGCTTATACATCTCCCAGCGGGTCACCTGTCTATGTGGCACAGACAGTAACTGTTAGACAATCCTGTGACATGTGTGCAACTGTACTCTGGATAAATCACAGCCATTGTGTCACCACAGTGCCATAACCCTTGTGGAATATGACTGTAGACCATCCTCCTGCTGACACATGTACACCTACAACACAAATGGATAACATTATGGAGATCACAATCACTCAGTGTTACTAACAGCTGACATGCGTCATAGCTGGATGGCTGCACTACCTGACATGTATGCATTACACATTACTCCTGACAACATGTTACACTGCAGTACATTGCTGCACTGTATTACAGTCATTGTGTGGATCAGAACCATATTAGCCTCTCCCTGCATCAATGTTCTGGATGACAGGGATGTAGCACAGGCATCATCATATGCACAGGGTGTGTTGCTGGTTTGCCAGAGGCTGAGGGTGGTCCATACATTTGACACCATGTGTGTGGGTGAGGGTTTTAATTATTTGGATGGGGAGTGGTGATGTGGTGTGTGTTGGTATGGGGTTGCCCTACATGTGTTTGCATAGTGTGTGGGTATGCATGCACACAGTTCTGCCATGTGGCTGTCTATACAGGTGTTTTTGGACAGCTGAAGACCAGACCTGGCAGGGTGTGCAGTTCACCTCCTCTTGCCATGGACACACTGACTGTGCCTACTAGGGGCTTCATGGGCACGTGCAGGTGCAGGCCTTGAGGTGCTGCTCTCCCCCTGATGATAATAGATGTCCCCTGTAACCATGTCCTTCCTGGGACTGGCCAGGGCCATGTGCATGAGGCCTGCTTTGGTTTGGTGTGGACAGCACCCCCAGTGATGTGCTGGGGCTACTACTTCCAGTACGGGAGTGACTTGGTGTCCTAGCTCATCCACGTCAACCACCAGATGTTGTTGTTTCTGGCCTACATCCATGTGGCTGTCACACCACTCCCAATAGGTTTTCAAGCACATACATACCATGGTTGAGGAGGCCCACCATCTTACCCCACCGTCTATCCATGATCTCGTTCTGTTCACGGAGGGCAGCAGCAAGTTTATGGATGTTGTCACTTACAGATGAGTAGGCAGCCCTCTGCAGCCTCGGACCCTGTCTGTTGTACATTTCTATATGTGCCTGTGCCTCCATGACAGCCTGAAACATGCACCTGGTGGTACCAGTTGTAGCACGCCTGCCAGGGGTAGGATGAACAGCAGCCCTACCACGAGCACTCTAGTGCATTCGCCTATGTGGTGGCCTGTCGGACATCCAGCTATGCCTGCTGTGGACAGACACAGCTGGCATGGTCACCACAGTACCCTGTGCACTGCCACTAGCTGCCAACTGTCCCTCAGCTATGGCCACTGGTGATGGGGTATGTATAGGCACTGAAACTGTGAGTAGGGGTGGGGTGGCTAAGAAGGGGATGTCAAATATCAACCCCTGACAAACCCACCTGTGCCTCAATCATGGTCTTATCATCATCAGTGTCTGCATGCACACCATCAGGTTGCTTGCAGGAGGGACCCTGACCCACCTCGCCACCAGTGGGGGATAAAGGAAACGCACTTTAAGACCTGTCCAGCATTACATAAAACTACACACACACACACACACACACACACACACACACACACACACACACACACACACACACACACACACACACACACTCCACCTATCTGTGATGCTACAGACAGTCCCACGTATATTCCCTTAAGTTGCCCATCATGCATCATGCCTGGTGACATACACTCATTAATGCCACTCATTAACATCTCATTCCTCTAAATACCTACAAAAGTGACCACAACACAATACCTGTTACTCCATTAACTCCATAACCTGAGTGTAGTACTGTTTACATGGTCTCACTGCGTTCATTCAGTGTGGGACTTTGTGAGCTTGGCCCCTATATGTGAGGGGCTGATACGTTCCCTCCATAATGTCACATACTGTAGTGTCATGTGTAGGGATTGCTCAGTACATGCCTGACATGCTGCTCAATCAACGTATCATGTGACAACTGTGATATATGTATACGCTCCCTGCTGTTGTCTAGTAATTCCCCAATGCATCTGTAGTGCTGCCTACATGGGTTATCGTTCAGCTCCCTGCTGTATGCGATATTGAAGGTATACCAGGTATCTACTTTCCCTACCAATGCATGTCCCATGCCACAAACCTTATTAGATCATCAGCTGTCCTGTGACTACATATCAGGCAAGTATTCCTGTTGGGTCTTGTGTCAGTCCATATCAGTGTCAGTCCATGTCCATGTACTGCACTATCACAAAGGGAAGTAATGCCATATCATAAACTCCACAGTCACACATGTGCATACATGGACACCTATATAACAACACACACATGCACACACACATCCTACATGCAGCATCCTCTCTCCTCTACACCACATTGAACCTACAGACAACATTAACACCCACCCACACAGAGACACACACACAAATGTAGACACACATACAGGTGAGGTTGCACAATGATAGTACACACAATCCTCCCATTACCCATCTGTCAACATGCCTAATATATGATGCACAACAGCATGCAGTGCAGCTATAGTCAATCCATGCTAGCAGCAGTATACATGTGTGTGAGGCATGGCCTGTGTTAGCAGGTGATACCCTTCCCCTGGGGAACACTGCACCCATGTACACAGTTTTGCTGTGCACCTGTTATGCACCCTGCCATGTACTGTACACCACAACTCACAGGTGTACATCCCATTGCTGAATGTGTAGTATTGTGTCAGTTATGTCAGCTGTAATGCTCACAGACCCTATGTTTTCCAGCAAAACATACCTGGTATGATGTGTGGTCAGATGTCAGTTGTGAATGTTTGCTGTGTGGTTTACAGCTCTCAACATTAGCTGACCATGTATGAACAATAAAATAGTATTACACTGGCAACTGCCAGATCATACTGTGTCTATGGGGAGTCCACACACTCTTATTGATGTGATGCACCATTCCTTTATTTGCTATGGGACAACATTGCTACATATATTAACAGTACATTAGCCTGATATGTGCCATATGTCCTGTACATCCACATGCAGTGTCTACTAAAGGTGTTAGGTGTGCGGTTGCTAACTGCATTGCATACAGTCGTGTGTGTGCCTATGTGTGCACACGATTATCATGACGTTTTGTTTCACCCATTGCTATGTGTACTACAGCAGTCACTATTCCTGTCAGGGGTATACTAGCATGGCCTATCTGCATTTGCTTGTGTATGATCAGTCTGCCCTACACATGTTCCCCAACTCTGCATGATTGCAAGGTCTACTCATATGCACACCCCTTGGTGTTCACACACTGACGTCACTATTTCTGTGGGTGTAGAGTTATGTCTGCCACAGTTACTGACCCAGTCTGTGTGCAGATACAGCCATTCTTACCATCCTTATGGCTCCCTGCTGCAGTGCACTGGTGTGTCATGCCGACACCCTCTCCCTACCTTCAGGCTTCTTGCAGATGCTTGACAAGTATGGGCTACACATGTGTGTAAGTTTGCAGTGTCCCATACACTAAACAGCACATGTTACAGCCAAGTCCCAGCTAATAATGTGGACCACACTAATACATTATGTCATAGTGTACATCTGTAACAGTTGCCATTGTAATACTGGTATATAAACTGTTGGTGCACTGTACAGGGGTGATGTTTCACATGTGTCCCTACTGTAGTCTGTGTGTGCCACCATTATGTTAATCTCTGTGGACAAATTTCACAATCAGGATGTTACTTATCCTGCAGGCGTCTGATATACCTTTCCAATACCTCATCTTGGTCACCACTGTGATGCAGTGCATGAAATAGCAATAATACGTGAACATGTACAGCATGTATTAAGAGTAGGTGTGCTAGATGTGTGCATGGCATATATCGTAGCCAGTACATGCCCAGTGTATTGGTAAACATCAACATAAACCATACTCACCAGCTTCAGGCTGCTGCCATGGTGGTATACTGGAGGGACCTGCATAAGAGTGTGAGCGATGCAATGTTAGTGGTCACAGCTGTGGCATTGCTACAGGGTGGGTGCAGCATTACAGTACATCAACAGTACAAGTCCACAATACTAGCACTTATGCACATCTGCTTATTACTACTATGCATCAACAAACAATAGTTATGACATATCAGATATGCATGCCCTACAAGGCAGAGGTACAGATAGCTATGAAGAGGATGAAGAATGGAAAGGCTGTTGGTCCAGATGACATAATTGTGGAAGCTTGGAGGTGTTTAGGGGAAATGGCAGTGATATGATTAACCAGATTATTTGATGGAATCTTGGAATGTGAGAGGATGCCTGAGGAGTGGAGGAAATATGTTTTGGTACTGAATTATATGAATAAGGGTGATGTGCACAGCTCTAGTAACCACAGAGGGTTAATATTGATCATTCACAGCATGAAATTATTGGAAAGAGTAGTGGAATCTGGTTTAAGAAGGGAAGTGATTATTAGTGATCAGCAGTATGGTTTCATTCCAAGAAAGAGCACTATGGATGCGATGTTTGCTCTGAGACTGTTGATGTAGAAGTACAAGGAAGGTCAGAAGGAGTTGCATTGTGTCTTTCTGGACTTAGAGAAAGCATATGACAGGATGCCTAGAGAGGAGTTATGGCACTGTGTGAGGAAGTCGGGATTGGTAGAGAAGTATGTAAGAGTAGTACAGCATATGTACAAGGGTAGTCTGACAGCAGTGAGATCTGCAGTGGGAGTGACAGATGCTTTTAATGTGGAGGTGGGATTACATCATGGATCAGCTCTGAGGCCTTTCATATTTGCAGTGATGATGGACAGGTTGACAGCTGAAATAAGACAGGATTCCCCGTGGACTATGATGTTTGCAGATGACATTGTGATATGTAATGAGAGTAGGGAACATGTTGAGAGGTGGAGATATGCTCTAGACAGGAGAGGAATGAAGGTCAGCTGGAATATGACAGCATACATGTGTGTGAATGTGAGGGAGGACAGAGGAATGGTGAGGATGCAGGGAGTAGAGTTTCTGAAGGTGGAAGAGTTCATACACTTGGGATCAACATTTCAGAGTAATGGTGAGTGTGGTAGAGAGGTGAAGAAGAGAGTACAGACAGGGTGGAGTGGGAGGAGACGAGTGCCAGGAGTGCTCTGTGACAGACGAGTACCAGTAAGAGTGAAAGGGAAGGTCTACAAGAGGGTAGTGAGACCAGCTATGTTATATGGGTTGGAGATAGTGGCATTAACAAACAGGCAGGTGTCAGAGCTGAATGTGGCAGAGTTAAAGATGTTAAGACTTACACTGGGTGTGACAAGGGTTGACAGAATTAGGAATAAGTATATTAGACAGTCACCCCAGAATAGACAGTTTGGAGACAAAGCCAGAGAGGTGGAATTGCATTGGTTTGGACATGTGCTGAGGAGGGATGCTGGGTATATTGGGAATAGGATGCTAATGATAAAGGCCTAAGGTAAGGTTTATGGATGTGGTGAGAGAGGACATGCAGATGGTTGGTGTGATAGAGCAAGATGCAGAGGACAAGAAGAAATGGAAACAGGTGATCCACTGTGGTGACCCCTAACTGGGAAAAGCCAAAAGAAGATGAAGATGCTCCACCTGTACAGATACAGATGCATATGCAAATGTGGTCTACTGATGTTCCCTGTGGTCTTACCTGCATGGTCCTCAGCTGGTGTGTGTGGGTAACACCCACCTCCAAAATGCTGTCTGACACTTGTTGTACATTGGTATGGGCAGGTGCCCCAAGGCTGCTGAGGAGCTGTTCCACACGTGTCAGGGGGGAATGGGTTGCATGACCCCCCCCCCCGTTGTGAGGTGATCTCCACATACTGCAGCAGCACACCTGTGGGCATTGCAAAGCAGGTCATAGCAATGATGCCGGACCTGCTCATAACTTCAGTTATGGTGTCCAACATTGTTGACCCTGTGGATGAGGTCATTCAACAGACAGTCCACTCCTGCTGCTCATGTGCATGCCTGCCAAACAGTAACGCATAGTGATTGCTGAGGTAGCTGAGGATGATCTCCATTTCCTCTGTGGAATATGATGGAAGCCACCTTAAGGACATCTTGCCTTAAAGACATAAAGATGGAAACAGGTCTCAGCAAATTATGCTGCAAGGTTACCATAGTTGTTAATACACATTTCTGTCCTGCCCCAAATCTGCAACAACAAACTATTCACACAACTCAATAGGTATGGCACACCTTAACTAACATTGGGATATATATGTATTATATTGTAACGCACTTTGTGCTATGTGTCTGGGGCCATGTTTACTGTGTGGACACTATCATTGCTAGTGTGTTACAGACTATTCACCTGCATGGCATTGTCAGGGCCACTATGGTTCCATATATGCATGTAGCATGCTTGCTATTTGATTGCTGCACATCTGACATTCTGTGTTATTGGGAATATCTATGCTTGCTTTTGGACTTGTTCAGGGATTGCGTAGAATATTACTACCCACATATGTTCTATAACACTGACACAGTAGCATGTTTAGGGGATATTTGGCAGCAGAGCCACCTCTCCAACCTCATCTGGCCATGTTACCAGGCCACATCACATGTGTGACCCACCCTGGGGCCTCCTCAACTACTGGTCCACACTTCCTTTAGGTGGAACCATCTCAGGGGGTGGTGTCCCCCCTGGGGGTATACACAGACATGATCCTGTAACCCGTGGTCGGGTCCAGGGTTTGGTACGTAGGGAGCTACACACAAACCAGGGGGATATGTTACAGCACCTTGAGGCCTTCAGTACGCACTCACAGGGTCCACATGCTACTCCTGCTCATCCTCCAGCCAAGACACCTTCAGGTCTGTGCAACTGCTGTTGTGACTGGCAATGGGTGGGAGCCTTGGTCCCATTGTTTCCATATGGAGGCTCGTGTGGCTTCCACATTGCAGACGACACTCCGACACTCACTATCCAGGGTGTTTACCCATCACATGTGTCATATACCACCCCTGTAGGCTCTGTTCTCTATTTACCAACCCAACCCACCTCCACAAATATACCTGCTATCCATACCTTACCCAAGGGTGGCTGTGGTGGGGGCTGGGTAGGAGGGGCAGGTTCTCCCTCTAATTGCACCACGTGGCCTTCAAGCTGGTGTAGCCGGTCTCAAAACTCACTGTCAAGCTCCCTATGCACCACTGCCCGGACCTGACAGTGGGTGACAGATACATCTCCACCCCCACTCCCAAGGGGGCGAGCTCCATCCCCTGCAGCGGTTCCAACCGAAGGTGGTGCAGGGCCAATAGAGGAGGAGATCCCAGGCTGGGCCCCAGACATGCTGGTGCATGGTGCGATGGCCAGCTGAGGTGGGACAGGTGGGTCCGCTGGGACCGACCTTCCCATATGAGCTATGGTGTTGCAGTTTTAAGAATGATATGGGTCAGTTATAACAGCATGCATAGGTATTCCCATTAACCCAAGACACCAGATTTGCAACAGTTTCAGAGCAAGCAGAACACATGCATATATGGGACAACAGTCGCCATTACAACAGCATGCCGGTTGCATTAGTGGCAACTGGCCACCAGTATGGGGGTAATTTAACATGGCACGTGCATAGAACCAAATGCGAATATTTGTAAACCAATAGGACATATGTCCCAACAAAAGTATGGAGTGTACACATACCCATTGAGGTGTGTAATTGGGTTATTGTTGGACATATGGTGGGGGTGAGAGAGAGAGGTCAATTAACAAATAATATATCCCTGTAGTTTTCACAGCTTTCTTAGTCACTGCAGTGACTTGTCCCTTACATGTATTATTACACTACCCAATGTCCTTACTTTGTACAATGGTATGTTTGTAGATTAGTATAAACGTGGAATGTGTTTTACATATAGTCTACACCTCTTACTTGTTATAGCTGTTGAGAAAATCATTGTTAACACTACCTGATAAATTCTACACATACTCCCAGATGCCATGCTTGTAGACAAGTATATGAGTGAACTGTGTTGTAACTACAGTCTACATCTCTTACCTGTTATAGCTGTGGGAAAATCATTGTTAACACTACCTGACAGATACTACGCATACTCCCAGATTCCATGCTTGTAGACAAACATATGAGTGAACTGTGTTTAAACTACAGTCTACACCTCTTACCTGTTATAGCTGTGGGGAAAATCATTGTTAACACTACCTGATAGATACTACACATACTCCAATATTCCATCCTGATGCTATACACATACTTAACAGTGCGTAATTACAGACACTCTGGTCAAGACTTGACAGGATACAGGTGGTAATGTGACATATTTTGGAATAGCTGTCATACACTTTGGGTAAGATGCTACAATGACAGATTTGTTTCCATATGTTCAAGTCTGACTATCCATTATATGTCAGTATAAGCTGCCGACATTTCTTGGGTCATCACACTTATTTGTCAGGGGAACAGGTTACCGGTCAGCAGATTTGGGACCATTATCTGGACATGCTGGACAGATCAGAAAAGTTGAGGGGTATGACTATGGATACAGCTTACTACCTGAACATTCTGCCACAGTCTGTAGAGTTGATGGTTATAATTATGCTTATAGTGTATATCTGAACATTCTAGCAAAATCTGTACAGTTGTTGGGTCTAATTATGCATACAGCTTTCTATCTGAACATTCTCGCAAACTCTGTACAGTTTTGGGGTATGATTATGCATACAACTTACTACCACTCCTGGGATTCAACCCCCTGCTGTGTGTGGTAAAAATGGTACAGTTGATATCACAGTACACTGCGCTAGCAGGGAATTGGTGCAAAGCATTCAAATGGTTTCTGTCTACTTCTCCCTCAGTTGTTCTATATGACTGACCTCTTGGGACTTCCAACATTGTTATACTGAACTTCCTACACATTTTAACTGCATTCAACAATGTGGGTAAGACTGCTTAATACAACAGTACTATTTATAGAATGCAACACTACAACATATGAAAGCAGAATGTACACAAGCACTCCAGGGGTTATACTTTTATTCACAAGATATTACACCTTTTTCCATGCAATCTATATGACAGTCTTCCTGCCATATTGTCTGGTTTATTCAGTACTTCCCATACACAATACATTTTTATACTGGCACAACACTTTCTAGTACTGTTATA
Organism: Protopterus annectens; assembly: GCF_019279795.1. Classification (NCBI taxonomy): domain Eukaryota; kingdom Metazoa; phylum Chordata; order Ceratodontiformes; family Protopteridae; genus Protopterus; species Protopterus annectens. The sequence goes on along the minus strand of NC_056741.1, from coordinate 1,243,591,076 downwards.
TTTATTTGTTATGACAGTACATACAAGAATATTACTAACCTACCTCGCAACACAGCCTTTGCAGCCTAGCAGCATGGGCTTGCTGGTTCGCAGCCCACTCATCTGCATCTGTCGGAGAAATACAGTGATATTTAGCCATTATCTATCCATAGTATACACAAGCTAGGCAAACATTATCTATGTAGTAGAATGAGTACTTACTCAGTGCTGGGGCATCAGCCAGCTGCCTGTATTCTTGGATCCACTGGTCCAAGAGATCACCCCTCTGCCGCTTCAGGTCAGCATGGTGATGCCTGACCTGCTCACCAGTCTGGGGGATACCAGTGGCACTGATGAGGTCACGGGCGAGACTGTCCCAGGCCTCTGCTTTATACTGAGAGCCTTGGTACTGGCCCTGCAGTAGTCTCTCCTCATGGTGTTTTACCAGGAGCCATACCATGAATCTGGACTCCTGGGTGCCCCAGCGCTGTGCTCAAAATCGAGTGCCTTCCCCAACTCCAGCCATTCTGCCTACAGTAGGGAGCTGCAACTAGTTATGAGAATTATGGCGCCTATGGGGTTTAAATGCACCTAATTTCCCACACTTTCCCATGATTGGACAGTTTTGAAAAGGCTAAGCTATGGCCACACCTGCTTGCCTAATGTTGGCATTGCTTAAAGGGGCATACCACTGGGCAGATTGAATTAGCCGGCCTACACATTGCTTACACCACGTTAGCTGTCCTGTGCAATGTTTAGCATTGCTCATTACAGCCGAGTGACGTCTCCAGGCGTTTCTGCAGTTACACCCTACTGCTCTTCTAGGCGTCAAATATTGCCTGTTCATATTTGCATTAATATTTCCAAAACCATGTTACATACAAGGTATTGGAAAATTTTATCTTGAAGCATATATGATAGCAAACACAATTGTATTGCTATATGACCTCTGTCAATGGGTATTTGTTAAAAATGTAAGGTGATAACTTAAATTTTTAAATGCTGAAGCCACGCCCACTAGGTGTTAAAGGTGCACACTCAAAAGAGCTCTACTGGAGGTAAATCACTTATTGTATGGTGTGCATTGTCCTGGGTTTGAGTCCTGCAGTGGCTGTTGATTTTGTTACTTGGCAGAACACGGGCTGTTGGATACAGAGTGATTAAGGCACTTTCAAGAAGTACATCTTCATTAGACAATAATTTAGTTATTAGGAGGGGAACCTGTAGTGTCGTGTACCTGAATTAAGATGTTCCTATTAGGTATCGTGTGCATACCGGGCAACCTTGTGTACCACATATGCTTTGTGATACCTACAAATAAAACCATTGGTGTAAACAAAGTCACCCGTGAAGTCTATTGTTATTACCAAGAATAAATTTGTCCCTTGTGGGACGACCCAAAAATTTAGGTGCTATTCTTTGCAATAACCTCATGTCTGCAAAGGTAAGCATGGCTGTGTTCATATGTGCATGGACTACAGCATGTGGAAGACCAAAGATACTTGGGTCGGGGCAATGTACAAGATGAGTTCCGAGGGGAGTAGGAGTGGAGGGTGGACAAAGTGTGGTGGTGTGGTAGCTATGGGCTGGTAACCAGGGAAGGGATGGTAGCTGTGTTTGTGCAATGGGGGGTTGGAACTGTGGGTAATAAATGTATAGGTTGAGGAAGGGCTGGGTTAGATGGGCCTGTACAGGTTGGCCTGCCTACTGGGTGGGGGAGAGGGGAATGAAATATAGAACAAATAAAACATACAAGAAATATAATTTAAATTCATATTTAAATAAAACAATAAAATTAAAATAAACCTGGAAGTGTATTGCAGGGCAGATGTGTTTGGTTGCGGGGGGGGGGGGGGTATGGCAATTTGTACAGGATGTATATTGTTAGGGGCCTCTCACCCCCATTAACTGTGCATGTGGACACATATGTTTCTGTTAATCTACCATTGCTATCTACAGATGTATGGCCATATATACCTATATCTATATATATATTTGCTTACATATTTATAATTATGTCCGTATATACCTACAGGGATATATATCTGCGTACATATATGTAGCTTGCTGTGTATATGTGGACATATAGGTGTTGACATATATATGTGTAGATGTTGGCATTTGCATGAGTATATGTTCATATATATTTATATATATATATATATATATATATATATATATATATATATATATATATATGTGTGTGTGTGTATATATTTCTGAATATTTTTATATATATATATATATATATATATATATATATATATATATATATATATATATATATGAGAAAAAGTAAATGTAAAGAGCACTTAACCACGACTAAATAAAACATTGATTTAATGAGATAAATAAATACAAAGGTGAGCGCTTTCGGAGCCAAGCTGCTTCCTCAGACAATTAAAACTGAACAATTCAAGTATTTAAATATAGTCTCCATATGATGACATCACATCAATTCAGCATTTAAAGATACAACATCAAAAATATACACATCTAAAATATACATAAATACAAAAGGTCAGTAACTCATAAACAATCCCTATTAGACCATAAAAATAACGAATATATGTTGATAAAAATCATACATTCATTCATAAGAAATACATTCATAAAAAATATTTCCATAAAAATAATATCATAAAAGTCCTACAACATCCTTTCATTTATGTAAAGGTCTATTGGCTAGAATGGGTTAGATGGATAACTTATCATTAAGTCCTTTACCCATATTCGCCGTCATTCTAATAATCCATTTGAGCTCACTGTTCTCAACCCTGTTCCTAATGGGCCCCTGTCTAACATTAAATGGTACCATCTCTATAACCATAAATCTGAACTCATGTTCTATGCCCCTGGTCATGACATGTCGTGCCAAAGCATTGGTGTCAGCATGTCTGGATATGTCATAAAGATGTTCCCTGATCCGATCCGATAACCTGCGTGTAGTCATGCCTATATAGAAAGAAAAACAGATCAAACAATAACCTAAATAAACAAGATTAGTGGAATTACAATCTGCTCTCAAGCAAAAACTCAGTTGTTTCCCTGTATCTGGATGATGGAATCCCCCTGAAGTATCAAGATATCTACAGAAGTTACATTCTTTACATGGTAAAGTACCATATTCAGACCCTGCAGTCTGGGTATCTCCCTCATAGCATAATTTAGGGCCACAGAGGATTCTCTCTTCTTAGAAAACACATTTTTCAATAGATTGATATTGCTAGAATAAGTCAATGGAATTCTCATATACTCATCCCTAGGATGAACTTCAGTGGCTACCCTTTTCATCCCAGAAAAATATGGTCTACCTAGTCTTGTTCTCACATTATATGTTTGTGCAATAGTCATGTTAACTTCTTCCTTAGAATAACCTCTCTCAACAAAGGATTTACCATGGTTTACAAGTACTCCATCAAAGCTCTCATCATTAGCTGTTAACCTTGACACTCTCAATGCTTGCCCTTTCATTATGTTCTTAAAGACATGCTGGGGATGCATGCTACTACGTTCCAAGTAAGTATTTCTATAGCATTCCTTCCTATGTATTTCTGTAATAAAATTTCCTTGCTCAGATCTAAGAAAACATGCATCTAAAAAATCAACTGATGTATGGGAGGTATTGGCTGTGAACTTCAAAAACACAGTGGTATTGTTAATAAATTCCATAAAGTGGGTAAAACTGGACATATTCCCCTCCCAAAGAAGGAAGAGGTCATCCACAAACCGACGAAAGCATGTAATAGGAAAACCCATGTCTTCCTTCAGCACAAATTCCTTTTCCCAAGTAGCCATAACCAAGATGGCGTAGCTACTCGCACAAAGTGTGCCCATAGCCATGCCAGCTCATTGCCTAAAAAAACTATCTTCAAAAAGGAACGAATTATTTTCCAGAACCATTTCTAATAGAAAACTTATTAAATCAATCCAAGAACCACAAAAAATGAGGTGAAAAGAAAACCACAAATAAATTAAAATGATCTTTTTCTAATATTAATGAACTATAATTATAAATGTTAAAGTTATTATATGTCCATTTGTTATTTTCTTGAAGAATAGTCTCCGAACTGGGTGGGGATGGGTATTCTAAGGGGTTATTAACATCCGCTAATATTTCCCCCTTCCCCTTCTCCCCCCCCTCCCGTAAAAATTTCTTTCTCTATCCGCCTGTTTGTTCATGATTCTTTCAGACCTCCTTAATGGAGGGAATTCTTCTTCATATTCATAATCTGCTTCCTGTAAGTCTATCTCACCAGCTAATTCACCAGGCCCTCTTTTATTCTCTTTATAAAAATTTTCCTTCTGATTTCTCCTATTTGATGGTATAGGGTAAATGATTTAATAAAAACTTTTTAGAAAATTGGGACAAATAAAATAATTATGGCAGGAATTTGGAGGGAATATATGTGATTGATTAATTATTTGGTGTATAAATAGAGGATGAATTAATCAACTGAGGACATCTGATGAAGTTTTGTGGTAAAAACGAAAACGCATCTGTAGGAATAGCGTTTATGTTGTGGTTCCCTTTGCTGTACGTGGTCTAACTGTGACTTTTATCGTGTGTGGAATAAATTTCCTGGCATTCTACGCTGGTTGGACTCCATTTCTTTACTTTGATTATTAGTGGTAAATCACATTGTGTATGGTCCTGGGTTCGAGCCTTGTAGAGGCTGTTTATTTTGTTGCTGGGCAGAACACAGGCCATTGGATACAGAGTGCTTAGGCACTTTACAGCAGTTGTAAGTGGGTGTGCCCGTGTTTGCATAGTGGTAAGCACTGCTACTGCAGTTTCTTATAATCAGTTAGCTTCCACAATGCTTAATCTGTTTAAGCAGTGCTTACCTCCATGCAAACGCACATAAATGCACTTACTAGTGCTTACATATGCTTACTACTGCTTAGTTGTGCTTAGACCTGCTTACTAGTGCCCTATTCATTATGACACTGATACTTCACATGTGCATTTCCTGCAGTACTCTAGTTCATAAATATGTGTTCTTTAATGGGTTTTGTAACCAAAATATTGGTTATAACGTGCTTTGCCATGTAAAATAGGCTGTGCTGCAGTGGGGCTCGAAATGGGAATGCCTGCTCGTTAGGTGGTGCTCTGCCCACTACACTATTGCTGTGCTGCTTCATTTGCATATATCTTCCTTGTTATCCTCTTCAGCCTTTTAAGCTGTTTTAATCGTAGCTAAGCAATGGGCACACCCGTGCACTTACAGCTAGCTTTAATCAGCTTTTTACAAAAAAAAAGAGGGTTTCTTCATTTTATTTATATGTACTGTTGCTGTTGTACACATGGGGAACTATTGATAGGGGATATGTGGACATCAATGAGCGGTCTCACTCATTTCTTCCCAATTTATGCTGTTCTACATTGCAGGGACGTGTTTATTCTGAGAGCTCTGTGTAAGCCTAGGAGCCCGAGCAGTGTGCTTTGATTTGCATGGCACGATGTCATCCTGCTCCTAAATGGGTGCTTCCATGCAGAACTAAGCTAGTTCTGCATGGTAGATTGGTGAATCTGTGGGCTTATCTTTAATTATGAAAGTAGTCCTATTATCACAAGTTAAATTAGGAAAAATGTTTTAAATTTATTAGAAGAGACATAAAATGTTCCTTGGGATTAAGAAGCCTTTGTGTGATGCACACGTTTTAATTCAGAAGTTTTCCCCATTGCACTAAGCCTTTCCAATTCAAAAACTGCTTACTACAGGCAATTGTTTTATGAGTGAAGTCACATTTTAATGCAACATTTCAGGGGAATGGCTTGTGCTAATTAGCCATGTGTTCTTCCTTGAAAATGTCCATGGTTCCTGATTTACTCGGCTGAGTGATTCAGAGACTTACTCAGCCATTCACTCCTTTAGGAGTACTGCACAGGTAAGTTCAGTAAACATATGGAGGTAGGGATGACTGTGTGTGTGTGTGTGTGTGTGTGTGTGTGTGTGTGCGCGCGTGTGCGTGTGTGTGCGCGTGTGCGCGTGTGTGCGTGCGCGTGTGTGTGTGTGTGCGTGTGTGTGTGTGTGTGTGTGTGTGTGTGTGTGTGTGTGTGTGTGTGTGTGTGTGTGTCTGTAGGGGCATGAATGAGTTTGTGCATATATGTCTGCTTGTGTATGGGGTGCCTTTGCTGATATTATACATGGACTGCTAGAGAGATCAATGGCATGATCAGGCTTAACACAATTCAGAGACAAGGTAATGAGATGGTAATGTGAGCTTTCTCATTGTGGATATAGCTGTTTGTTAAGCACATTTTCTTGTTGTCACACTAACTGAGCAACCCATGTTGGGCAACAAGTGTGAATGGTGAACCATTTATGCAATCACAGCAATTATGATAAGCATTTAATACTGAAATGAGTCTATGTGAATTATAGTCACAACAGCAATCGTTGGAAGGGCATATTGGAGACAATCACCAATAAACTACCTTATGGAAATATCAAAATTGGAATAAATGATTGTATATCTCCAGTAAACTGACATGAATTACAACAACTTCATGCTCTTTTATGTTTTAATTTGATCATTTATTTCAGTAAAAGTAATGCGTCTAAGTTTTATTTTAATCTCCAAGTAATTAAGTACTAATATTTTCCTTAATAAAAATTATGTAATTCCTGCAAATATGCTTATTACTTTTATAAATATCTAAATAAAATTTTAATTGATTAAACTTGCATATACTCTTAATTCAATGTTATTGTTTTTAGTATTTAATATACCTTTTACTTAATTAGCTCTGTAATACTTCAAATGAGTAGAGAATAAAAAGCTTTAAAAGAAATTATAAACAGCTGTGGTGTTTGAAATTACTAAATAATAACTCATTACCAGCTCATCAGAAATGGACACTCAACCTGTAACCCCAAATCACAATCAGTAATTACTACTTCTACTCTAACTCTGTAAAACAATCTCGATAACATAGACACATAAATGGGAATCATCACTGCTTAAGTTGAGATCAGTTCCCTTCTTCCCCAAATTCTGTAAACAAGTGAGAAAGGTTCATTCAAAGAAGCCCATTATAAATGAATTAGCTGAGACTGTGTCACTTAAAGTGACTCATGTGACTTTTTCTAACAGTACCATGATCTACACACATTCTTCAGCCTTTATCCATGGATGAAAGCTTGACTTGTAATAATATTGAATTTTCTGCTTCTGCTTTAGAACTTATAGCCCTGCATAGAAACTTACAAATTCTTTATATCCTCTCATTATTTTTATTCTCACTGGTCCCTCCCACTTCGCTTTCTATATTTGTTATACATATTACAAAACATATGTTAATTATCTTTTTTTTATTCTCAGTATACTGCAATGTTTTCCTATTATATAATTTTGCAACATTGCAGTTCAGTTGTTTTATAACATTTACTGCTCTCAAGAGAGTTAGCATTGTTTTAGATTCTTGTATTTTCTAGTGTTGAACATGAAAACTGTCTACATGGATCGGTTTTCCACTCTGATGAGAAATGATAAATAAATGTATTACATAAATGATTAAAGTCTGACAATTTGCAACTGAAAATGACATATTTTATTACATCTTGCTCTCTTCTTAATTTCAATGTTTCTGCATAGTCAAAGGGGTTATTTTTATTTCATAATTTGTTTACTCCAAAATGACTGAACACACCTGACATGCTGTGTAACTCTATCAAGGTTTTATCTCCTCGATGTAATTTTTATGGGAGATGGAGAACACTGTAACAGCAGTATTCATTGAAGTAATAAGTTGCTACTAAACTGCAGCAAGAGTATCTTGAATTCCAGCTCTTATGGCTATCATTGGCATGAGTGTAAGTTCATTTTTTGCCAATACAGCCTGTACTTTTTGTTAGTGGCCATCTCTTATGGAAGTCACCTTTAAATTACAGGCCTGAAAGAATAGTTTATGTAGTGCTTTTGTTCAGACACAGAGTTGTAACTCTACTAACATTTTTTGAATTGTCAAAGGTGGCTATTTATGGTTGATAAAAGATATATTGAAACACTAGCTTTATTTAATACCTAGGTTTAAAGTTCTTTATTATCATACAGTTACAGTTATTACTTTATTTGCATAAAGTTATGAAAATCTAAGATGTAGCTATTTCACCTAGTCTATGAAAAGTCACTTATAATGTGATAAACACCAGGAAGAAACTGCAATGCTTCTTAAGTTGTACTTTCTTTGTATGCAACACTCTTGGATTTATATTAAATGGAAGGAAAACACTTTGCATATCAAGAACTTGACAGACAGACAGACGTAGTTCTCATATTCCAATAGTGGCTTATACAAATGCCTTTTGGAATCCTACTTTTTGTTTATGATGAATTCTGAAAACTTGTTAGTTGAAGGGATCCTGGAAGTGAGTAGTCTATTTTGGTTGATTTCCTTCAAACCTGGACTGAAATTATTATTTTTGTGTTGAGACAGGCAGTGAAATAATTATCTTACTTAATACACTGCTGAGATAAGCAAGGCATGAAGCTAAAAACAGAACATGACCAAGGAGCTTGGTGCATACTATATGACTTATTTCTGCTTACTTTACTTTCAGTACTTGCCAACATACACGAAAGGCAATTTGTCAGCTCATATATGCAGAATGATTATATTATGAATGTTCAACATGTTAAATGGTCAAAAGTTAAAAGATCTACCATAACATGCAGAACATTAATTTCATTGAAAACACAAATACCCCCCCAAAAACAATAAATTAAAAAAGAAAAATATATTTGTTTTCTAATCTGGAGACAATAACCTTACAAAATCAATCAGACCAAATTTGTCATAATAGTGGTAATGTTGCAGAAAGAGTTTTTCTAAGGGGAAAGTGTACAGTTAGGGTTAGCAAGCATTACTAAGGTGGAGCAAAAACTTATATCAATATGTTTACTGAGTTTTGGTATGTACATAAATTATAAGATTATCCTCAGTTGTCATTTAAATCTCATTTTTCATTAATTCCTAAAAAAAATTGAATCATACACTTGTAATTCCCCACTGCCTGCAGACTTATTAGTCCTCTTTCAGCCAGTTAGGCTCATTCATTCCCTCTTCCTTGAGGAGAGAGCTGACCTTGGCAGGCTGTCATTCAGGCAACCGCCAATATTTTTTTTAATATATATCCAGCTTTATGCCTCTGGTGGCTGACAACTGCATCCTAAAATCTCCCCTAATAAATGTAGCTTTTAATGTAATACAAATGTATTAATTTGTGTTAGTCTTATTTTTATTTCTAATTCATTTTATTTTTATTATTTGTTGCAAGTTTTTTCTACCTTTAAGTTTATTGTGGTGTTGATTTAGTTTTAGTGCTGGATAAGGACACTTGCTGATGCTAGTGCAATGAAATGCCTTCTTTCTTTGAGAGAATGTGCATTTTTGGCCAGTTTCCTTTCCTTGGGGGAACACCTCATGAAGAGACTACTGCTTCTCAGATTGGTAGAAGCCATACACACCCCAGTCTATAAACTGAAGATTATCCTTCCATCTTCAGCAGGGTTCAGCAGGATTTGATGACAACCGATTGGAAAAGTGAGGAGATGACTTCTGCTGCCAGACCACCAGATGCCCCCCTCCCCATGTCACACCATTTGCATAATGGTAGGAACAGAAGGAAAAACAGAAGACTCCTCAAGCACCCCTGATTACTATCTGAATAATGGCCACTTCCAGTTGATCCCCTCCATGGTGAATGAATATAAAAACTGTCTGAGAGGAGACTGCTGATTGACAGACAGTGGGGACAAAGGGAGAGCAAGACTAAGTGTATATGTATATCTATCTATACACACACACACACATATATATATATATATATATATATATATATATATATATATATGTTTATATGCATATGGGTTTATCCCGGGAATCATCTTTGTGTCACTGCTGGACAGAGGCACAACAAACTAATAGGCACAATATTTTTTCATATAAGGGGTGGCGTAAGCCACAAAAATTTGGGCTAGGCTTATAAATGCCTTAGGGCAGATAGCCTAGTATAAACCTATGAACCTATGAACCTATGAACCTATGGAGTAGGTAGGAATACGTGTGTGTGGGGGGTATATATATATATATATATATATATATATATATATATATATATATATATATATATATATATATATATGGGTCCCCTTCAGTCGATCGAATGTTTACAAGTTTGAACCACATATGGCCGAGACCATATGTTCAAACTTATAAAAGTTCGATTGGACTGAATGGAAATCTCCATACAGAGTGGAAAGGGAAGATTTCCCATTTCCACAATGTAGTGCGATCTCAGAGTTGGTATATTTAAGTAAGGGAGTGTGGGGGATGCAGGGGGGCTAGACATTTAGTTTTATTTTTTTTTGGCCATATGTGGTTCGAACTTGTAAAAGTTCGATCTACTAAAGTAGATATATATATATATATATATATATATATATATATATATATATATATATATATATATATATTATATACTTCAGGCATGGGCAATAGTACCCTTATAGCCTGCAATACACAGAAACAGTTATTCCCATAATAAGTTTCCAAGTTTTTCTTAAAAATATTTGAACTAGTGCTACTCTCTCATAAAACCAATTAGAACACTTCTCATTCATATATAGTCTTCTATATCTTTTTTTAATTTCTCCAAGTCTTTTGAGTTTCTAACACCATGATGGGAATGAACCCCAATCCTAAGTCAAATTACGATTGTCCCCAGACAGCAAGAGGTTCTCTGGTTCAGTTCTCAGCTGGAGTGCCTTATGTGTGGAGTCTGCATGTCCTCCCTGCGTTCATGTGGATTTTCTCCGGGTACTCCAGTTTCATCCCACCTTACAATGACATGCATCTAGAGTGTTTTTCCCCAGGCCTCTGCTGAACATTGGCTTCATTCCAAGTTGGAATTTCCCAGTAAACAAATGTTAAATCAGTAAATAAGTAAACTCATGTAATTGCTTATTAAGAGAATTAGTCAACCTCTGTGCTTGTAATGTAAAATCCATTTTTTTTTGGAAGCCATTCATCAAGGTTATAGAAATCTGAGTAACCTATCTGTGGTTGGTAATTTGGTCACAAACCTGTACCAACAATCTCCATACTGGATATTAATTGGGGCCATTGCTCTGGTGGTATATCCCCATCATCCCAAACATCATGCTGGTATGACAACTCATGATGAGTGTTTTTTAAGTTCCTTTCAGTTGGAAGTGTGAGTAATTGTGTAAGTTTCTGTAGTAATAATGGCAAGTTGTTCAAAGCATGATTACAGACCGCTTGGAAGCATATAAAGGCTGGGATCCACTAAGATCACTGGATGGCATAGCAGCTGCTAATACAAACTAAAAACACATAAACCAAAACTGGAAAACAAATCCAACCATAAACAACCCAAAATGTTCCCAGTGTTATGATGATTGCTTTTCATTGTTTTTGTCCTCTAAGCTATACTGTACTTCATCAAAAAAGTTAAAAACCCAATGAATAACAATTTAAATAAACCTGAAGCAACATCATATGACCCATCAGATTTTGTGTATGACCCTATCAAACACTGAAGTTAAATCTATATCAATTACATCACAGTACAATTTTTCATTTATAGTTCTTATTATATTATTAGAAAATATCATAATATAGGTGACTATAGATCTGTTTTCAATATATGCATGGTGTTATATGGTTTCTAGGCCCAACCTTTCCAGTTTTGACAGTAAGTTATCCAATATAACATTCTCCATTATTTTGCTACAACATGAGAATAAACTTATGTGTTTGTATGACATTGGGGTTTGTTCTACTCCCCTTTCCCTTAAAGGTAGGTCTAACAAGTGCATGTCTCCAATTCTGATGGATTGTCTCATATTTAAATAACCTAGTGAGCAGATATAGTGGTTCTGTAAGTTCATGCCAAAGTATTCTCAGGTTCTTATTAGTAATTCTGTCTTCTCCATGAGCTTTGTTTGGGTTCACTTTGCATAGTCATTGTTCAATGTAGTCTAATGTGATTTCAGTATCTGATATTACCTAGATATTGCAAGGGCAATATATCATCCCCTTTGTAGAGTCAAATTGTTTTGCATAAGACTTTGTAAAATATATCTAAATCTGTTGTGTGTGAGGATAAATTTTAGAATATTTTAGGAACTACACACAATTTATCAGTCTGTATGTCTTTACTCATTTCATATCTTATGCATCTATAAAATATTTCCTGTTAGGCTCAATATCTTTATATACATTTTCTTCAAATTTTTCTTGATTTTTTCTCACTCTGTGAATAATTTGCCTCTCCAGATTATTTCAGTTTTCAAACTGATAGCTTGATCATTTTTCCATTTGTTATATTTGTTTCTCACCTTAATCAAGTATCTTGTTTTTATGAAAATATAACCCCTTACATTGTTTGACTAGACACAGATTTTTTTTTACTTTTTTGCATTCAAATATTTTCTGTATCAAATCTTGTCATGTTTCTTCTGCAATTTTTCCACTAAATCTAAATCTATCACTCCAACTAGTTGTACATATTGACTATTTTGCTTCCATATAAGATTAGATCTCGGTTTGGCAGATTAATCTAGCAGTGATATAATCTTTATAACCCCATGATCACTGTGCATCAATCATGGTAAAACTTGACATGAAGTAACAGTGAAAATAATTGGTTGATAGGATGAGAAAAGGAACAATGTCTAGTAGTTATGTTCCATTCCCTCGTAGGCTTTTTACAATCTGAAACAACTTTTTTTCTGATCATATGTTGTAAATAATTTTCTTACTAATGTTGTTGAATCAATATTATTCTATCCTGTTTCTGGTAAATATAAGTCCCCAGCATACCTCTCAACCTCTTAGCATATAAAATCAGGACAAAGTCTAACAGAATGGGGGCACAAAATCCTCATGAACTTAGAAAGTTGCTAGACTAAAATTATTTGTCTTAGCATGCATTTTTCTGATGTATACGAAGTGTAAAACAAAAATGTATATTATTATATAGTGACTTTAATCCTCAGATCATCCAAGTTATTTGCCAGAAAATCACAAATTTTATGAGGAATGGACCAAAAATGAGGCAAAAATCTGGACATTCTGTGAAAATTGGGACAGTTGAGAGTTATGGTCCCCGGCCAATATTATTCTTCCCTCCTGTGTTTCATGCAAGAAATGCATGAATTCCTCTAGGTCATCAGCACTTGACATAGCTGGTCTATGCACTCCAGCAATTGTCATACATCTGAGGGTAGTTTTTATTGTCACAGTTACACAATGTGCAGTGTTGGTGTTAACACTGAACATGTATTTTAATGGCAGTCCTCATGACAATCTTTAATCCATATCATAACACTTCAAGCTGAATCTTTGTTAGAATATCTGTTACAGTAAAAAACATATATACCCTGACAGAACTGACTTCTAGTCATTGTTCTTTAACCATGTTTCCCAAACAATAACAACATCAATCTTGTGAGAATGTAACAAATTTTCCAATTAAAAAAAATATTATTAATGCTACTTGCATTAACAGCCATCGTAGATGCATCAAATGTTGCATCTGTGAACTGTTTCATTTTTGACCAGGCAAAAGTTCTGTATTTTGTCTGTCAAATGGCACAATATCCCAATAAAACAATGTACTATGTTCTTGAGGTTGCAAATTTAAATTACCAATGGACAAATATAAATAGCCTCCAAAACAGAACAACTTTGTAAATACAATATAAAAATTATTGGATGAGTGCTTTTGACCTACAGTATATTGGTCTTCTTATGAAATGTTTAACATGTATCTTAAAACCACTCTTATACACTTAAACTATTAAAGATAGATTAAATCTCCAATACAAATGTTAACACTCAGCACTTGAAAAATCTCAGATTAAATCTCCATTACAAATGTTAACACTCAACACTTGAAAAATCTTTCAAATATTGTTAAAAGTATTTACTAGAAATGTTTTTTTATTGATATTTGGTTGTATGATAAGTTAATGGAGGGTATGATTTCATGGGGGCATGAATATTTCAACACACCTAAACCTAAAATAGCCAAACAGTGTAGTGTACCCAAGATAAATGAGGATGTGGCATCTTCACCTCATTGACCTATTGTGGCTGCACCTGCTTCGAAGGTGGAAAAACTGTCCCAATTTCTAGCTAGAGCAGTATTAGTGTTGGTTAAACAAATTTCATATGGCATAAGGGATTCTTCAGATTTTGTAGCCAACATTAAGTCTACAATGGTGAATAATAGTGATTTGCTAGTTACGATTGATGTGTACACTTTCTACACAGTGATTCCCCATTACATTAATCTAGAATGGACTGGATATATGTTAAATCAAAGTAGAGATTATAAATTAGGTGAAGTTAAATATTTAGAAAAATGTATCAAAGTGGAGTTAAACAAAAATTTCTTTCATTTTAAGGGGAATTTAATTCATCAAACTAGTGGGGTAGCAATGGGGGCAAGAATGGCACCAAATTATACAAATATAGTTGTGGCATATTGGGGAAATCATTTACTACCTCACATTGAAAGTTTTAATAACAGTTCATCTTATTTTAGGTTCATTAATGATGTGTTGTATTTGGAAGGGGGAACAGAATTGATATATTTTTTTAAAGTACACACTTTTTAAAAGTTGTAAGTTTGTATGATGATAATAAAACCAGTTTTTCAGATGTAGATATATATAAGAAAGAAGGTGACAATAAACAGCATACTGGTATTACAAAAATGTTATCAGTAATGCAGTCTTACATTATACCAGTATTTACCCTACATTATTAAAATACAATGTTGTCAAATGGCAGTTTGCCAGATTAAACCATTTAACTATGGATGTTGAACTCTTGGTTAGTTTATAAAAAGCATTACATAAGAGTTTTTTTTTTTTACACAGGGGGTGCACAGAACATATAGCTAAGTAGTTGGTAGCAGTATAGAAAAAGTTAAGTCTAGTACTAGTAGAGATTGGTCTATATCTATGCCTTTGCTGTTTTCCTTAGATACTAAGCCAGTCAAATCAGTTATTCAAAACAGCTGGCAATTATTTAATATTAGTAAAGACATTAGTGAAATAGTGGGAGCTACTCCCTCTTTTATTAATAAAAAAAGAAATGACATAAAAATGTATTTGAAAAAGAAAAGACAATAAACAATGGGCATAAAAAGGAACCCACAAATACTGCAACTGTTCCTTGTGTAAATACATGTCAGAGAGTCCTAGTTTCCTTGACAATAGAAGATATAAAAGTGTCCAGGGTTTTTTACTTGTGTATCTAAATATGTGGTCTATTTGGCTACATATTCCACATGGGTTCATTCTATATAAGTAATACAAATAAGGAGTTAAAAACATGTGTATGAGCATTATTATGCAGTCAAAATGAATATTATGGAAAATGCTATAGGTAAACACTCAGTCCAGTGTAGTAATTTTAAGAATTTTTTGTTCACAGTTGTAGATTTCTTTCCCATTGATTTTAATGGTGATAAAGAGGGGGATTAGAATATAAAGAGTTAAAGCAGCAAATAATTTTAATGCACACATTTCACCAGACTTAAACAACAATACAATTTCAAAGTCATGTTAGAAAGAAATGCCAGATTAAAAGGTAAATAAATGTCTCATGTAGTTTTTCTATATGAAATAACATTTTTTCTAGTAAATAATTTTAATAATATTTAAAAGTTTTTTTTTCAGTTGTTATTTGAGTGTTACCATTTGTATTGGAGGTTTAATCACTGTATTAGGTCATGTGACTTAATTTTTAGTGTGTAAAGGTAGTTTTAAGATGCATATTAAACAGTTCAGAAGAATACCAAATTAGGTGGAAAGCTCTACCCCAATATTTTTTTAAAATATTGCAATATGTCTGCTTCAAAAATTTTCTTCCTTGGTCTTGACAAGTGTATACCATCATGTATAGCACATGCCTAGAATTAGAACTGGATGTTCTATGCATTCCAATTTTTTAAAACAGGCCATTTTTAATGTAGATATTTAACCCCAAAAATCTTCTCATTCATGGTGACTTCCTGTACCTATGAGTACAGATGGGCCTAACATTAGAAAATTCATCACCAATAACTAAAAGATTATTTTAGGTAATTTACATCTAAATGAAATAGTGGGGTTACAACTGAAATTTATCAGCAAGAAAACTAAAAATTTAAGAGAATTATTGGAAAGTTTTAGATTAATAGGGAATAATGCTGACTTTACACATTTTGGCACATTTCCATGCACCAATTGCACTCAGTGCATCTGTTATCTGGTATGGTGTTTTATTATTTTAATATGTGTTTGTGTTTAGTAAATTGGAAACTGTCTCCATCTTTGCATAATGTCCCTGATTTTTTGTCATTTTTTTTGGTCTATTTTTTTTATAGATTTCTGGAAAACTGTTAAGAATTGCAGTCACTAAATCATGACAGATGCTTGAATTTCAAGCATCATATTCTTCATAAAATCTATGTTGATACAAACCCTACTACTCTAGCAATGTTTTAAGAATATAAGAGCAGTACGTACAATCTGCCCCTGGTTTCAAGTTTTTGTTACCTCTCCTGTTGATTATTTTCTTCCTGATTCTTGTGCTAAGAAATTGGGAACTATACTGGGAATACTTATACTGTGGCTGGCTACTGTCTATGTGAAATAATTACTAGAAATTAATATGGTCTTACAGTCATACATTTGATGTGCACACGGTGAGAAAAGTGCCTGTAATTCCTGAGTGTGAGGACTGTTTCTGTTGTTTTTTTTTACTTAAGTGGAATATTCATTATTTTTGCTTTGAAGAATTAATGTGTATTTGTGTAAAACTGAATACTTTACCATGGCTGGCTACTGTACGTTTACATGAAACCATGAAACTGAGCTGAAAAAATAATCTGGTCATTTTATTATTTATTTAGGTATTACAATCAAGCATCTGAGGTGTAAACTATCAACAGTGTGGCTACAATTGCTGGGCATGGAGGTCTGTCTGTGGTTGAAAATAATCATGCTGTTTTTGTAACTTAGGCATTAATTATTCTGGTTTTGCAGGGCTAAAGTGCATTTGCCTGAAGCAAGCTGAACTACTGTGGCTGGCTATGTGTTTATTCAAAAAATAGTAAAAAATAAATGAATGTGGCCATGTATTTATTACAATCAGATATACGAGATGTACACGATCACCTATAATGGTGGGCGCATGGGGTATCTGTGGATGTAAAGTGAATAGCTCTACTGTCATTTGTGCCACTTAAACATTCATATTATGCCTCTCCAGAATTGATGGGTATTTCAGCAAGTTGAAATACTTTACTGTGGCCACTGTTTATGCAAAACATTGCTGTGGCCATTAATTTTATATCACAGATAGCTAAGGTGCACACAGTTGTGGCAATAATGGCTGAGCACATGGGCAAAATGGACTAGCCTTGCTGTTGATTATTTATTTTAAACAGTTACTACCTTGACTTTACGTGACAAGTGTGCATTTGTGTAAAGTGAGTTGGAATACCGTGTGTAAAACAAAGTTAATGTGCATTATTTTGGCACCCCTTTTTACCATGATCAGTCATTGAGGTATAAGCAGTCAAGAGACAGTCTATAAATGCTGGGAAAAGGGACAGTCTATATGTAAAACTGATTTACCTTGTTTTTTTTTAATCATGGTTAAACAGATTAATTAACTGTTTAATCATGGTTAAACAGTTATTGATCTCCCTTGGCCAAGGCAGTGTCAAACAATGTATAGTATTGTATTTTGATGAAATCAAGATAGCTAAGACCAAGATCATTCTGACTTACACATGTATTTGTGTGTGTGTGTGTGTGGGGGGTGTACTGCAGTTCATCTAGTGAGTTGGTCATAATTATTTTACTTCCATCATTGTCAGACTTTAGTGTGTGTGTCTTTTGGCTTTTCCCGATTAGGGGTCGCCACAGCGGAACTCCGGTCCACTAATGATTGGCAGTTGATTTTTATGTACCGGCTTGCCAGGCCTGACGCACAACCTTCAATGAAGGTACGCCCATTCACACATGTCTCCATGCAGAAGATGCTCTAGCTGAGAATCGAACTGGACAGCATCTTACTGTGAGGCGACAATGCTATTGCAGCACCACCACCGCGGTACTGTCAGACTTTAGTATTGTACATAAAACTGACTGTCTTTGGAAATATGTTTGAAAGCAACAGATCATTGATACAGTGGTGCAGCAAATAGCATTGGTATCGTACTGTGCTTGGCTCATAAGTTCTTAGGCTCATTGGGAGTTACTAGGCATTCAATCAAGGATACTATAGAAGAGTCTAATTCTAGTTTCCCAGTTGCACCAGACAGGTAAATAAAGATGGTGGGACTCAAACTCTACAGTACATGAAGCAGCTTGTTAACAGCTCATAACTTTAATACTCTGTGTTAACTACCTGACTCTTTGACTTATATCTTTGATGAGGTTGCTTCTGTGTGCAGTCTACATGTCCTCTCTGTCTCTGAGTTTTATCTAGGTACTGTAGTTTCAGTTAGCATCCCAAAGACCTGTTATAGGTGAACTGTAATTCCTTCAATTTGCCTGTAAGGTAACCCTGTAGGGTTGCTTGAGGTTGCATTGAGTACTATTGTCATCTCACAACAAGAGGTTTGCAGGGTCAGTTATCAGCTGGATTGCTTTCTATGCAGAGTCTGCATATCTTGCCACTGTTCATATGTGGTTTCTCCTGACATTCAGATCTCTGCCTGCATCCCAAAGACATGCAGTAGCTGGATTGGCACCTCTGAATTGTGGGTAACTGCATTGAGTTGCACAGTGGTGCACTGTGTGGCATTGCTAATGAACATCAAGAGGTATCCTGGTTCAATTCTTACTGCGTTTATGTGTGTTTTATCTGGGTACTCTGATCTCTTCCTATGTCGCAAAGATATGCTGTAGGTGGATGTCAACTCTAAATTATCCATAGGCATGTGTGTGTGTGTGTGTGTGTGTGTGTGTGTGTGTGTGTGTGTGTGTGTGTGTGTGTGTGTGTGTGTGTGTGGGTGTATGTATATATACATGAGTGTCTGTGTATGTCTATGTGCACAGTGTATATGTAATGCAGAACAGCAGGAGAAAGGCTGAGCAGTAAACTTCCTTTCCATATTTTCCAAGTAAACTCTGTGTATGCTATTGGCTGTTCCTGGGGCAGAGTGTGATTGTGTGTGTGTGTGTGTGTGTGTGTGTGTGTGTGTGTGTGTGTGTGTGTGTGTGTGTGTGTGTGTGCATGCGTGCATGCATCTGTGTGTGTGTGTGTGTGTGTGTGTGTGTGTGTGTGTGTGTGTGTGTGTGTGTGTGTGCGCGCACGTGTGCATGTTTATGTGTTTGCATCTGAGGACATATCTTGTGATATACCTCACTTGTCAAGCCTATATTTGTGCTTGTAAGTAAAAATTATATATAATAAACATCTTGTGACAGACCTGACTAGTTGATTATCACATTACTGTGTGTGTGTGTGTGTGTGTGTGTGTGTGTGTGTGTGTGTGTGTGTGTGTGTGTGTGTGTGTGTGTGTGTGTGTGTGTGTGTGTGTGTGTGTGTGTGTGTGTGTGTGTGTGTGTGTGTGTGTGTGTGTATGTGTGAGAGAGGCAGAAAGAGCGAGAGGGAGTGAGAGAGTGGGAGTATATGAAAATGTAATCACCAGTTTTATCTGTAGATACACAGAACATTGGGGGGAGGGCACACACCTAACTTTAATGTTTCTCTTTTTTACTGCTACCCATAAGAAAGGAACTATTTTTCAAAAATTAGGCATAAAATGCCTTCTGAGGCCTAAAGTCCCAGAGACTCCCCAGTTGTATAAGGGAATTTTAACACAGCATTACTAAACAGGTCCCATTCTGAATCTCTAACCCGGGTCCCCTCCAAGTCCTCCTTACTAATGCATGCTAACCCCAGCCCTAACCCTGCACTAGCCTGTAATGCTAACTCTGCACCTTACGATAGAAAAACCCTTTCCATAATATACCCCTATACAAGACATACTCAGTGACACATGCACACGCACCAATGCATTGCAGAACATTATTCTGACCCTAACCTGCAAAGACACACACAAACTCTCACCCCAACACCAAACCACTCACCTGTGTCTACAAAATTAACTGTCAAGAAAGTGAACTTGCAGTCAAATAAGCTGTTGATATTTTGATACAGCGCTTAAGATTGTTGAGATAATGAACTGCCAATCAAATTAAGTGCAACCATAAAACAATTATACAAAAAAAGAGTGGTACATTAAAATGGCAGTATTATAGCTGCATCATTGTAATTAGCCAGACATACACCTTTCTAACTGGAAGACAAGGCATGCAAGTTCTGTCAGTATGAAGTAAAAGTGGAAGAACTTGGAAAGTACAGTTGTGTACACTTACCATAAATGTAGATGTTCGAGTGTATTCACTGTTGCAGTCATTGTACTTGGGTTATCTGTCTGCAGGTAGCCCTCAGTTGGACCGAATACAAGAGTCTTGGGATTTCTGCGTCAGATGCTGTCGCCTCTTCCATGACATCAGGTCATCAGGGGTATAAAACATGCAGCCGATGCCATTACATCAGTTTTTCTTGACCCAGATGTCAGGAGCCCCCAAAATAGGAAGGAATTACCTGGTGTGAAACACCTTCAGTAAAAAGTAAATACCATAGCAATATGATAGGGCCATAAAAAGGATAGGTAGAAAGCATAGAAAAGTCAGGAGAATTGAGAGAGGGTAACCAGGACTGCAACAGTGAACACACTCGAACATCTACATTTATGGTAAGTGTACACAACTGTACTATGTTCTTCGTGTTTCACTGTTGCAGTCATCACACTTGATTTGATTCCCAAAGCTGAGGAAGGGTGGAGGCAGTCAAGAAGTATTAAGGCTGGCTAGCAGACCTTGTAAGACTGCTGTGACAAATCCAGCTCTGAAATTAGAAAAGACAGGTAAGTGGTAATGCTTGGTGAAGGTGTGTTTAGAATGCCAGGTTACAGCTTCCAGGATGTCCCTGGTAGAGACTCCCCTGAGAATTTCTGTAGAGGTTGAGGTAGCCCTAGTGGAATGAGTTCTGATCCCCTGTTGGTAGGTTTTCCATGGTGTTTGTAGCAGACATGGATGCAGTGTGCTATCCATTTGGAAATGGTTTGCTTTGAAATGGCCTTACCCTCTGCCCCTGTAGCAAAGCTGACTAGCAGATGGTCAGATTTTCTGAAAGGCTTAGTCCTGTCAAGGTAGAACCTGGGCTGTCTGTGCATGTCTAAGGAGTGCAGGGTCATTTCCCCTTTATTCTGAGGATTAGGAAAAAATGTTGGTAAATAGATGGATTGGTTTAGAGCCACACTGGATAGTACCTAGGGCATAAATGATGGGTTAGTCCTGAGGGAAACCCTGTCAGCATGGAAAATAATGAAGGGTTCTACAGCCATTTGAACTTGTAGCTCAGACCCTCTTCTTGCTGAAATGATGGCTAGAAGTAAGGCTGTTTTCCAAGAGCGGAATTTTAACTCTGCTGTAGCAGCAGGCTCAAAAGGGGGGAGCGTGAGCTTCTCTAGTACAAAGTTAAGGTCCCAGGCAGGAGTGGGAGGTCTCCTCGGGGGTCTTAAATTGTTAGCTCCTCTCAGGTACTGTTTGACCAGAGGGCGAGAGAATAGAGGTAGCTCAGTATTATAATGAACTGAGATGGCCGAGGCATGAATCTTAATGGATGAGAAGGATAGGCCCTTGTGGAGCAGCTCTGTTAGGTATGTAGAATTTGAGGTAAGATGGGCATGGCTGTGTCCATTCCTTGAGACTGGCTCCAAGAACAGTATCTTTTCCACTTTTCTTAATAGGATTTCCTAGTACTAGTCCTTCTGGCCTGAAGGATGACATCCCACACCTGTTTGTTGAGGGTTGCTGGTGGTACATTCAGGGAATAAGCCAGGCTGCAAGGTTCAGGGTTTGCAGCTGAGGATGCAAAATCTGTCCCTACTGCTGGGACAGCAGGGAGGGGGTCTGATGTAGGTGCCAGGGTGGCACTGCTGTCAGACTGCATTGGAGTGGGTACCAGTGCTGGTGGGGCCAGGCTGGTGCAATAAAGATTGTCCTTGGTCTGTCCTGTTTGATCTTGAGTAGTACTTTTGAGAGGAGGGGCAGAGGGGGAAAGGCATAAATTGAGATGTTTTCCCAAGTAAAGGATAGGGCATCCACTTTCCATGATTGGCTGTGGGGAGTTCTGGTGCATAATTTGCTCAATTGATGGTTTTGGGGAGAGGCAAAGAGGTCCACCTCTGGTGTCTCCCACTTGTGGGTTAGAAGTTTGAATGAGTTGGGTTCCCACTTTCCACTCATGTGGGGCCAGTAGATTTCTGCTTAAATCATCTGCCAGTGAATTTTGTTTGCCTGGCAGGAACTGAGCTTGCAGGTGCACTTGGTTGCTCAAGGCTGTGTTCCACAGGGCCATGGCTAACCTGCAGAGTGGGTAGGAATGAGTTCCCCCTTGCTTGTTTATGTATTATATAACTGTGGTGTTGTCTGTCTTTATCAAGAGTTGTCCTGGAAGCATAAGGTATTTGAAGGTTGTCAGAGCATTCTGTACAGCTGACATTTCTTTTTGATTGATATGCAGGTGAATTTTTCCTGGGCTCCATTTGCCTTGAATGCATTTGTCTGCCATGTGAGCCCTCCATGCATAGTCTGATGCATCTGTTGTCAGGGTTTGTGCAGTGAGGGGTTGAGTGAAAGGGAGTCCCTTGTTGTGGTTGCAAGCCTCTGCCCACCAAAGGGACTCTGCATTTAGACACGGAATGATAGAAATCAGTGTTTCCAGGTCCTGAGAATGTTGGCACCAGAGACTTTTTAAGTACCATTGAAGTTTCCTCATATGCAGTCTTGCATATGGAATTAGTGGAATGCATGAGGCCATGAACCTTAGGGCTTGCAGTATTTTTCTTGCAGATAGCTGGGTTTTGGTGGCCATTAGTTTGAAGTAGTTTGACAAATAAACCTGCTTTTCTGGAGTAAGGAATGCCATCTGGGAAGTTGTGTTCAAGCTTGCTCCCAGAAATTTGTCTGTGCACCAGATGTGACTTATTTTTGTTGATGGTGTACCCCAGAGAAGTTAGAAGTCTCTTTACAAATGCCAGGTGCTGAAGTAGCAATTCCTGACTGCCCACCTGAATCAGGCAGTATGGGTAAATTTGAATATTTTTCTGCCTGAAGTATGCAATGGCTGGAGCCAGGCACTTTGTGAATACCCTGGGTGCAGTAGATAAGCCAAAGGGAAGTGCAGAGAACTGATAGTGCATAAGCCCTGCCCTGAACCCACAGACATTGCCAACATACTGGCAGACAGGTTCAGTGCAAACTTCACCCCCCTCACCCCCCCAAAAGGAGAGATAACTATCCCAGCGGAGTATAGCCTCCCAGACATCTCAAATGCGCAGGTAAAAGCTGCTCTCTCTAAAGCTAAAAACACAGCATCAATGGGACCGGATGGTGTCCCCGGCTGTGTGCTACACGAACTCAATGAGGAACTAAACCCGCACATAAGGCAGCTGTTTAATCTTAGCCTTACCACAGGATACATGCCCAAGGAGTGGCGTACGGCAACTGTGGTCCCACTCCACAAAGGCAGTGCCTCTACGGACCCTGGTAATTACCGCCCCATAAGCTTAACAAGCCTGGCCTGCAAAGCTATGGAGAGGATCATAATGGAACTCATAAACAAAGACATAGGGGACTTGCAGACATTGGACCCGACCCAGTTTGGCTTTGTCAAGGGCAGATCATGCCTTTTGAACTTGGTTGACTTCTTCGAAACAGTCAACAAGGCCATTGATGAGGGAAAGACAGTCCATACAGCCTACCTTGACCTTGCAAAAGCTTTCGACACAATACCCCACTCAGGTATTATAGAGACACTTACCAGCTTAAATGTAAACCCATATGTCACAAGATGGGTTGCAAACTGGCTAAAGGACAGAACCCACAGGGTTAGAGTTGCTGGCATCATGTCAGACTCCAAGCCGGTCACAAGTGGTGTCCCACAGGGCTCAGTCCTTGGCCCCCTGTTGTTCGGCATCTACTTCTCAGAAGTACAGGCAAACATAGGAGGACTATGGCTGACAAAGTTTGCAGATGACTGCAAACTGGGCGCCATAGTGGAAAGTACATCGGACACAGATATCCTTCAGAGGGGTCTCATGGAAACTGATAGCTGGTGCCAGAGCCATGGCCTGAAGTTAAATGCCAAAAAATGTATAGTCATACCCTTCGGGAAAAACAAGGTATCCCCAAGCTACCATATAGGTGGCAATCCACTAAGCACAGAAGAGGTTATCAGGGACCTGGGGACCCAGGTTGACAGTGGCCTTTCTTTTGACACTCACATTGCTAAAGTGGTTAGAAAGACCTTCTACATTGCCCACCTGATCATGAAGGGATTCACATCCAGATCAAGTGAGGCCATTGTTCCTCTGTACTCTTCACTTATAAGACCAATGATCGAGTACAATGCCCCATTCGGGATGTATCTCACCCGACACCTGCAGCAATTGGAGAGACCCCAAAAGTTCCTCACCAAAAGGATAAAGGGATTCCAAAATCTGTCATATGCTGCCAGACTGAAGAAACTCCAGCTCTATTCAGTCGCATACCGTCTGCTCAGAGGTGACCTGTGCCTGACATACAAGGCCATGTCCAACCCGGAATTAATGGACATGCTCCACCTCAAAAAATCCAAATCTACCAGATCCACTAGAGCAAGCGACTTAAACCTTAGCACGGATATAAATAAGACATGCTGGAGGGATAGATTTGTCACTCAGAGACTCCCTAAGCTGTGGAATAAAATCCCGGTCCATGTGAGGCAGAGCACCTCGCTGGCTCTGTTCAAGAGAAATCTTGACCGATGGATGGGAGATCGTAGGTTTACCCCGGGAATCATCTCTGTGTCACTGCTGGACAGAGGCACAACAAACTAATGGGCACAATATTTTTTAACATAAGGGGTGGCGTAAGCCACAAAACTTTGGGCTAGGCTTATAAATGCCTTAGGGCAGATAGCCTAGTATAAACCTATGAACCTATGAACCTATGAAACGTAGATATTTCCTGCAAGATTCCCTTATGGGGACGTGCAGATAAGCTTCTTTTAAGCCTAGGGTGACTAGCCAGAAGTCCTTGGCTAGCATCTGAAGCCGCTGTTATAGTGTAAGCATTTTGAATTTTGGGACCACCAGGAAGGTGTTGAGAATGGACAGATCCAGGATAGGGCACCAAAAGCCCTCTTTTCTGGGCACCAGGAACAGTCTGGAGTAGAAACCCTGCCCCATTTGCTCTATTGGGACCGGATGAATAGCCCTGATACTGAGAAGAGAAAGTACTTGCTTTTAAGCCTCTGCCCACTAGTTTGGAGGAAGGTCTGGCAGCCTGCTTGGGATTGGCAGTGAGTGGAAGTAGAATCTGTATCCCTGGGATACAATGTTTAGGACCCATCAATCCTGGGTAATGGACACCCAGTTTTTTGCATGCAGGGTGAGTTTTCCTCCTAGGGGTGCAAGTACTTGGGCATGGCTGGGAAGGATGATAGAAAAGTCATTGTGATCTTCTTCCATAAGGGGGTGGCTTACCACTCCCTGTTTTTGAGGTGGGAGCACTCCATTGTTTAGATATCTGCGTACCCTGAGACTGTAGTCTTGGTGGTCTGTTGCCCCTGGGTTTGGACTAAAAAGGCCTGGGAGGGACTGGAAAGGACCAGTTTTTAGAAGGCCAATGCCTACTGAATCTAGGTGGCTGTACCTGTAAGAAATCTTTAACAGTTTGCATCAATTTAGCTTTTTCCTCCATCTTTTTAAAAACTTCTTCTGCTTTTGTGCCAAACAAATGTTCCTGGTTTAATGGAGAATCTAGTAATTTTGCTTTGACGTGGTCTGGCAAGATTTGTTCCTTCAGCCAAGCATGCCTTCTCAGTACAGACCCAGTGACAGCAGCCCTGAAAGTTGCTTCTTAGGCATCAAAACCACACTGCAAAGTATGTTTACTGACTTGGTTTTCAGAATGCATTAACTCTTGTAAATCTTTATTTTCTGTAAAATCTGGAAGCAACAACATTTTTTGTTTAATTAGTTCCATAATATGCTGCTGGTACTTCAACATGTGAAACTGGCAATTTAAAGCCCTGATGGTAAAAGTTGCAGAGGTATATACCTTCTTACCCCATCTGTCTAAAGCTCTATAATCCCTGTCTGAAGGGGTAGGGTTTTTGGCTGTAATAGCCTTAATACCTTTAGGTCCCTGGGAAATGGTCTGGATCTGCAGTGGGATTCTTAAGGAGAAATTTGTGAGAGTCAGGTACCCTGTAGTACCTGTCAGGCTTTCTAGGAGCTGGTAGTGAAGTATCAGGAGTAAGACTGGACTCCATGAAGACATCATCTACAATATCCAGGACAGTGAGTATAGCTAGATGCCTGTGCTGAGGCAAGTCTAAAAATTCTCTGAGTCTCTTTTTGGACAGTGGGTAGTCCTGGCATTCCCAGTGGAAATGCTCTCTTAAGGTATGCAAGGTTTCACCAAAAGAAAAGTCCTCTAGAGGGGAGGCAGAGGGAATGGAATCCTCTGCATCTAAATCCTCATAGGTAGATAAGGGTATGCCCTGGTAATCAGAGGGATCACAGTCATCAGACTCATGGTCTGTAGAATCTGAAGGGAGATCAATTCTTTGTCTTTTAGAGGGGGACGGCTGGCTTCCCCTAATTAGAGTTATAAGGTCTTCAGCCATTCTAAGCATTTGTTTCTATGGCATGGGAGCTTGAGCATGTGCTTTGGTCATCCGTTTCCTAAGCATAGTGCGAACTCTGGGCCTGAGGAACTCGATACTTTTAGTCAGAAATGAAGTAGTCAGTTTAATATGAACATCGGAAGGTCGGAATACACCCTCAGTAGCTGGTGCCTGCACAGCGGTTCCGGACCCATCCATTGTAGAGACATCTACAGGTTCCATAGTCAAAGAGGCATCTTGCAGCATACCAGACTCTGAATGGGTCTCAGCAGAGGCCTGTGAATCTGTAGAAGTGGGTATCAGGGGTTGCGAAGGCGCCTCAATGAGTACCGGCAAACTGGTGACTAGCTTAACGGAAGCATCATCTGCAATTTTGGACCTATGCCATCTGTCTCTGTCTTTATCCTTATGTTTTTTTGGAAGATCAGTAGTCGGATGGCTTATCGAAGCCATTTCAGAATAGAAGAGAATGAAAGCAAAATAATTTAATGACAAAGATAGCCCGACGACGAATATTTCAGGCATTAAACAAGGCACAAAATTGACAGTGAGGAATGTCGTGGTCTGGGCCTAAACAGGAGATGCAGTAAGAATGAAAATCTCTGTGATGTATTAGCTTTCCACAGGCAAGACAATTGTTAACTTTTTCTGACATCGGTTAGAGCAAGAAAAAAGGATCCCCAATGGGATAGTTAGCTTTAGAAGATTTCAGGTTTGAAACTCGAAAAACAAAAATTTCAGGTAGTGGCCGACCGGCACTTGTGAACTGCTTCTGCTCTGGGCTCCCTTGTGGCAAGAAAAGCTGATGTAATGGTGTCGGCTGCATGTTTTATACCCCTGATGACCTGACGTCATGGAAGAGGTGACAGCATCCAATGCAGAAATCCCAAGACTCTGGTATTCGGGCCAACTGAGGGCTACCTGCAGGCAGATTACCCAAGTGTGATGACTGCAACAGTGAAACATGAAGAACAGCTAATTTTACAAACAAGTTTCAGTACCGTTGATCAAATATAAAGTGTCAATCCTGATTGTCCCAGAAACTCTGCCAAAAGCATTATAAATAAATTAACTAGATTGTTTAAATGAGCTGTTTTTGTCATAAATGATTCAGGTCAGAAGTACAGATACACATTAAAGTGGTATGTTTTATGCAGAGTTTTCAAGGAAGTTAGTAAATACAGATCAAAAACAGGAAAGGCTTATGGTGAAAAATAATACATAGGTAAAAAGTATATGACACGCTGGATGAAATATTTATTTTGTAAATCATTACATGTAAAGTCGGTCAAACTGAACTATGTGCATTGAACGTACAAGTCAGCCAATGATGTTTGACTGACTTACATTTACTTTAAGATTTCTAAGCCCAAGAGTTAGTAAAATTAATTCAGTAAAGTGTATGGTTGCCCCCTTCTCTATAGTAGCTTTTGTTAATTATGCTTTCCAACAAGTAGCAACAATCTTTGGCTGACTTCCAGTGGTGTGTTCAAGTATATTAAAGATACATCCAAAATAGTCCTTACCTTTTCTGCTTATTCATAATTTACTGACAATGCAGTGAAATAAGTTTTGGTTGATGAAAAGGCTGTGACGTGTAAAAAGCATAAGTTTATTTGATTTGTACTGGCTATGATGAAACAATTTTGTAACCTGTATGAGTATTATTAGTGCCTTTAATGCAACACTGATCTAATTTAAATTAAAATAAAACTCTCCCAGCAGCTCTATTTCAATAAATAGCAATGCATATACCTCTATCAAAATGATATTTTGTATGTACTGTTTATCATTTTAAAACACAAGATTATCAACTACTAATATGTTTTATAAGCTAATAATAAAGGTGCTAGGAGAAAGTATAACAAAGAATCAAAAGAAATAGTATTAACTGATAGAAACTCTTTATTAATATGTAGGAATTTATACATACTGTATTGCTAAGTTTTTTTTTTTTTCCATCGGGATTTCAAACTCAATTGACCATGAGGTCCATATGTGGACTAATGCACTCTGGTAAAGGCTACATGAAACTGCAAGAAAATATTAATACCTTCAGTTTATTAACTATAAGAAACTACACTTACCAACTACTGCAGAGTTGTATGTAGTCTCATCAACAAATGCACTGTTTAGAAATACTCCACAATTTCAACTATCAAATGTTCAAATACTGGAAATGCTGACATTTTAGACAAGAAATCTCATTCATCATAATTTACATGACTTCTTAAATTTAGAAATGCCAGTGTGCTTCACTGTTTAGAGCTTCTCATTTAACTTTGCTTACTTAAGTACAACTCCAATAACATACAGCAGAACTACAGTACTAACTGCAAGCAGCACTTGGCAATCATGCGAACACTTCGATAGTAAAGTATATAAAACACGGTGCTGTGCAGTCCAAAGGTGAAAATAAAACACACCAGTGGATTTATATACAATAACAAAAAAAAACTTTTCATGACTGCTAACTCTTCTCCAGGCTGCATGCAAATAAACAATATCTAATATTCAGAATTTTACTCAAGAAAATGGAAGTTTGTTTTTAATAAATAAATTGAAGTTTCCCTTTTCTTCATGTCAGCCACATTTCTGGCATTTTGTTTTGCAATAATAACCTTTGTGTTAGGTCTCATATCCTGAGTTGAAAACTATCACGGTTCCTAATAATGCATTGCATCTTATCCTGTTTCATTTTTTCTTTATTGAAATTTAAAATGCCGTAAAACATCACTTTATGGGATGAATAAATAATGTTTTTACTTATAACAGCAAAATATATTTACACTTTAATGTTTTGAGTAATTACCCTTGTGCTTAAAATGTTCATGCTTGTTGGGAATTGAATTTAAAACATTTTGCTTTAAGGAAGCTGGTGAGTTATATCACCAAAGTAACAATCTGAAAGCAAAGTTTATATCCTCATTGCATTTGTAACTCACTATAAACAGTAACTTAAATTCTTTTTGCACATAATGCCCCAGTGGAATGCATCCCTTCTGAGTGGATATGTCACTTCTGACTGTGAAGTCAAATAAATATAATGGCTACAATAATGTACTTCAGCTTGGTTCTGTCAGTTACATACACTGACATTATGATGAATCATATAGATGACCATGTATCAGGCATTGTGTTATTTCCCCTTGTCTTACCATATAGTCTCTCTCCCCCAAAATACAGCAAGTTCCTGTGTACACATCTCCTAACTCATTGTGAAAAAAGTGAAAGACATAAGAGCTATAGGAATTATTTTCAACTTTTTTGCTCTCAAGCACATACACTACCTTCTGACAAGCTATATTAATGACCATTTAACAGGGATCATGTAACTGCACTGTGCTTTTATGTACAGCAAGTCTCCATACACCAACATCTAAATGACAGCCACATTCAGGTAAGTGTTTTTGTCTGATTGTTATTCAAAGTGAAATAATGATCAAAGTAATATATTTCTTCTTGCTACTGTTAAGCACATATACACTGCTTCAATGAGCAATGTCAGTAACTGTTTCACAGTGATAGTCTAACTGCCAGTTGCTTTCACACATAGGCTAGCTATCCTGACAAAAGATAGCCACTTTCTGTTGACCATGTTATTGTAAAGAATATGTCCCAAGACACCTTAACTATATTAGCTGAATGAATTAAATATAGTTCAAGACTCAAACAACAATCAAAACCCTAAAATGAAGAAACATGTTTTACCATTTCCTGTGGTTCACTGATTCCAACAAAATGTTGTCAATCATTTTTAAGCAGTCTTTTCATGCATGTTTGAATGTTAGGTGTGTGAAACAGTAGCCAAGTAGTTAGAAGTCCATGCACTGGACAGGATTGCCAGAAGTAGAGGAATGAATAAGTGAAGCCTGCTCACCTGTCTCTCTAGGGAGAGGGTTGAGACACATATAACCAGGATACAGACTCCATATAGACTCTCAAGTGCAGACCATGGATCAGTAGAGTGCATGTCCTCAGGGTGAGGGGGTGTTATTGAGAGGACATCGCTTGTACAAGGGAGAGATACACCCTTGTGAATACCTATTGCATGCAAGCCCTTTGGAATACAGCAGAATTTTGCAGAGTAGAATGATAGAGATGAACAGAAAACCCTTGATCCCCAGCAGATGATGGCTAAATTCCAATTGTTCATCTATTCCCTGTAAATATATAAAGGTGCTGTAGTCCCTGGGGAAGTGAAAAGGCTGATGGGCAACTATGAAAGAGACTTGATAGTCACAGGTGATCTGAAGCAAAAAGAAATTTAAAAAGTCAGCAATACTATCTCATAGTGATCAATTATCCAGTTAGCTTATTATTAGGGCTGCTTTTCCTTGTAAAGTCTGCATACCCTCCTTGTCTCCATGTAAGATTTATTCAGGTGTTGTGATTTCCTTCCACATCTCATACGTGTCATAGGTGAATAAGTAGCCCTGAAAAAGTGCCTGTAGATGTCTGTGAGTAAGTGCATATGTACCTTCCATGCATTCTAACAAAAATGTTTCTTCACATTTTTCTTTCATTGAAACAAGAATGAGTTATGTTTAACTGATTTCTGTTTTGACGAAAGCACTATGCCTGTATCAAGGTAAGACTGGTGAGCAATGGGGTTAGGAAAGGTTCTCCTTATGCCTTCTGATGATCACTCTCAGAATGAGTGTATTTAAAGTAGCAGTGATGGTGGTGGAGAACTGTAGGGGAATGTATCCCTGCTGAAACACTGTTTTTTTTTTAATGTGAGTGCTAATTGACCGAGTAGTTGATACATTTTTTTCCCAGTGGTTTAGGTTTTAATGAAAATTGTTTTCATGGAAATTATGCAAACGTACTTCTGTGTGCACTTTGAAAAAATGGCATCTTCTATTGGATTTGTTTTTTTTTTTTCTCTTGTGTGTATTAAGTGCTGGAACAGACTGCAGCTACACCACAACCCTGAACTGCATTAAGTAGGTAGTCAGGAAATAAAAAGACTTAATGAATGCATATTAGGCTTGAAAGGCAAGTCAGTCAGATTTATTTGCTTAACATTAGATTTCCTGTTTCTGGCAGCCCTACCCTACTTTATCCAGTAGTTGCATAAATAAGTTTTTTTTTTATCCGTTACATTTTTGTTAAGAATTTCAGAAACTATATTACAACCATCACATCAATTTTCCACGAAATATATACACATTTTCAGTGTTAAAACATGTTTGGATAAAATAAAACTTTATTATTTGCTCAAATAGTGTTCCATAGTACTATTCATAAAACAATTTGCACTTTACATTGCAAGTCAACAAAATATCATATACCCCTATTCTAAGCACCTATTTAAACATTCTTTCAAAAATAATCTAGAACTTGACATCTGGATACCCCAGTCATTCGTCCAAATATTCTATGTCTTGATGGCAGATACAAAAACCCTTATACCTGGCATGAGAAGAGGAGACTGATCTCCACCATTTTTAACATTCCTCACTCATTTTGCAATCAAACACAACTTTTTCAACCATTACTTTATGCTCTTTTATTCCTCCACTCTCACCCACCCTAAAAACTTCTCTAGTGTCCACTATTTCACCACGATTCTTAAAGTTTACTCCTTTTTTATGCCAGTCCACAACTTTACCATCCATCTCATACACAAGGTCTCACATAACTTATCTACAGTTTACTTTTTCCATGTAGGGTTTCCAGCTTTTCATGTCAAAAATTCTGGACATGTACGTTTAAGCAAAATGTATGTAATTTCGGTACCCCTGTCTCCTTCCACAGAGCCATTCCAGTGTCCCATTACTTGGCTATTTCTCCATTTCTTTCCAGTTGCCATAAACTCTGTTCAAAACTCTCAGTGTGCATACTGTTTTCTGCTTTACTTCTACAACGATTACAGAGATCTGGATTTAATTTAAAACTTTTATTTCAAATTTTATAGCACATACACTGATAGACATTTGCTAAAACAAAGTAATACAGTCTCAAATGAAAACAGACTTAGCATTAAAACTTTTCTGCCTTTGAAACTCACATTCACTGAAACAGATTTGAAACCTGCATTCAAAGAAAATGCATCTGGCCAGTGGTGGACTAAGTTTACCTTTAGGCTGTTTTCAAATCATAGGCCCCTTGAACACATTTTTAGAACCATGCAAAAGTTCTTTGATTCACCTTCTGATTGTAGTAAATTATAATATATAATAATCAAATTATATGTCTTGCATAATACAGCAGCACTTGTTAGAACATGTTTTAAATGTACAGTTTTGAACATTTTTCCAGTAAGCAATGAAACAAAACATATGAACCAATGACAAAACTGCCCAATTAAAAACATTTCAAGCATAAAAGTCCGAATAACATGGTAGATGCTGTGAACAAGAGCAAGTAACCAGAATAAACAGCACCAAAAACGAAGACAATGGTCGTGAATCCCTCTAAGATCTTTATTCCACAATAAGTCCAGTCAATGGTTAAACGCTTTCATCAAGTAAAATTTGACTTCATCAGAACAATGAAATTCTAAAACTGCAAGTAACCCAATTGTACAGTAGTTTGGCTAATCAACTATAGACAATCATTTTTTTTTTTTTTTTTTTTTTTTTTTTTTTTTATTTTTATTTGTGTCACTTATGGAGTAATTTGACATTTAATCTCTATAAGTTTTAATTTTGACGTTCTCCCTTTTTTATATGTAAGTTGAAATGTTGAACTGGGTGGAGTTAATGATTAGCATTTCCCGCCTATGAACTGATTTAAATGTGTGTGAGTGTGTTTGTCAGTTGTTACATGAGTCTGAAGAAGCCATGTAGGTGAAAGCGCTTACTCTAATAAAACAGTCTGTTTAACGTCTTTGTGGGATGCGTTCTATGTCCGTTTGATAATAGAAGA
The DNA here is from genome assembly GCF_019279795.1 of Protopterus annectens. NCBI lineage: Eukaryota > Metazoa > Chordata > Ceratodontiformes > Protopteridae > Protopterus > Protopterus annectens. The sequence continues at coordinate 1,243,557,430 of NC_056741.1, read as the reverse complement.
ACATTCAACTTGTTTGAACTACAACGTTTTATATCTTCAGCTGTGTTCTCTCCTCCGTGCTTTGGATTTAGTTTAATCATTAAAAATTGGTCAATAATAAAGGTGTATAACCATACATATAGTACCTGTTCATGCTAAATTATAAAATCAATATTTTATTGCAAAATAATACTTGTATTAAGTTCTTTGAACTAGAAATGCATGAAATTAAAATTGTATGTTAATAAATTATATGTACATAGATTGCATAACATAAAATAATACCTCATAGCAAACTATTACACATTTTCATCACAAAGAATTATAAATACATTCAAATAATTACATTTGGCTGCTTTTTCTTTCAAGGCCGGTACAATAGAAATACAATCATTAAGCCCTGGATAAATGTTGACAGCCAAACGTAGTTGCCACATCATTTCTTTCTTGTTCAACATATTTTTCCAATCCCTTCCCCTCACATCATTAGATACCTCATCAGTATTACCAAAACTGTACCCTGTATAGTTTTCACATTCCTTACTGTGCCTATAAAGTGCATTAGTTTCCTTCATAGTCTTGATATCATATAAGTGTTCATAGATTCTAAGTTTTAATGCCCTCACTGTTTTGCCAACATAAAAGCTGGTACAAGTATTGCACTTAGCAAGGTAAACTATCCTTCTGGTAACACAGTTGCCTTTTCTGAAGTAAACTTCTGTTTCAGCATAGTTACTTAATATAACTGAAGATTCCTGTGTTATAAACTTGCACTGACCACACATTCCACATGCCTTTGTTCCCTTGTTCCCATGTTTTGTTGTAATTGCAGGGTAACCTTCTAGAATATTTTTTGATATTTTTGCCAACTTTAGTGGAAAAAGTGGGTTTTTCCCCCAAATTTGTGAAAACATCAATGTTAGCTCTAAAAATATTCCCATTCATACATAAAATATTTTGAATGCCACTGTAGTGAGAACTACATTGTATCACACAGGCTTGTGTAAACCTGAAAGTGCTAGCCGTACCATGGTTTGAATGCATAAAATGTACATTTTCATCAAGCTTTTTCCTAATAGGAGTTGGTATTTCTCCCTGTTTTTGTATAGTTTTGGTATTATTGATGAGGTATCTAATGATGTGAGGGGAGGGGATTGGAAAAATATGTTGAACAAGAAAGAAATGATGTGGCAACTATGTTTGGCTGCCAACATTTATCCAGGGCTTAATGACTGTATTTCTATTGTACCGGCCTTGAAAGAAAAAGCAGCCAAAATTTTATTCTTTGAATGTATGTGTAATTTTTTATGATGAAAATGTGTAATAGTTTGCTATGAGGTATTATTTTATGTTATGCAATCTATGTACATATAATTTATTAACATACAATTTTAATTTCATGCATTTCTAGTTCAAAGAACTTAATACAAGTATTATTTTACATTAAAATATTGATTTTATAATTTAGCATGAACAGGTACTATATGTATGGTTATACACCTTTATTATTGACCAGTTTTTAATGATTGTCAATAGTGGATTGGTCAAACTACTGTCCAATTGGGTTCATTTCTTGGCTATTTTAAACTTGCAGTTTTAGTATTTCATTGTTCTGATGAAGTAAAATTTTACTTGATGAAAGCGCTTAACCATTGACTGGACTTATTGTGGAATAAAGATCTTAGAGGGATTCATGACCATTGTCTTCATTTTTGGTGCTGTTTATTCTGGTTAACCATAAAAGTCCACTCAAACTTCTATTACAATCCACCAATATCAGTCAGTATATGCACAGTCTCTGCAGAAATAAAAGTCATCTGAATAATTCCACATTAAAGAGATCTGTAACTAATGAAAAGGTCGTTGAAGGTTGTGCGTCAGGGCTGGTAATGCCGCACATAAAAATCAACTACCAATCATTAGCGGACCAGAATTCCGCTGTGGCGACCCCTAACCGGGAAAAGCCGAAAGACATAACAACAACTGCTAGCAAACAAGTTTATATTTAGTATTTCATCTACAAATTCAGTGCCTGCTGCCCTTGAAGAATAAATTGCCTATGTTACATTAAAAAAAACTGGTAAGCTGATAATATTGCACTAAGGAATGGATGACAAACTAAAAACAGGTTCATTAAGTCCCTAAGAAATATTGAAGTCTGAAGAAGTGCTTGATTTTATTTATTTATTTATTTATTTATTTATTTACATTTGTTGACCGGGAGCGTCCGACTGGACGTAGGTCCATTTTCAGCAGAGGCCCCGGGAGAAAAGCTCCACAGTAAAATAAACAGACAGTAGTTACATTGGGTTACATAGTGATTAACAATTTAACATAGCAATTACTTACAACATATTTACAGATGAAGAACATAGTACATCAGTAGACAACTAGCTTCTTTATCTGTGAAGTACATAGCAGACATTAACAAATGTTACAATAAGAAGTTCCTGCTGTATAATAAGCACTAGGCTTATGAGCATCTGAGCTTGCTATAATCAAGGTAGTTAGCGGAGTGGAAAGAAAGGTAGTGGTTGGATGGGGTGGGTGATATTAAGAGTGGGAGTTGCAAGAGCAAAAGATAAATCTCCATCCTGGAGAAAATCTTGTTTAGCTACACTCTGAAATTCAACTCTGAGAAGCACAGTACTCACACGATTTAGTTTATTTCAAACAAAACAAAGCAAACAAAAGAATTAAATCCAACAACCTAGCAGGATACAGTACAATACATATAATGCAATTCTTTTATTCCATTCGCATCACAAAGTAATTCAAAAAAGCCTCTGGTAGAGAGGAATATTTTTCAGTTTCTGGTTCAGTAGCAGTGATGAAAAATACCTTATTTTGGTATGCTCTGCTTCCCTCCTAATGCAGGACGGTATGTATTTGTAGATTTCTTAATAAGCATCCAGAAAGGGCAATATCTAATGTAAACAATGTACCAACTGAGATGTTAACAATTATCCCTTCACCTTGAAAAATAAATAGACTGAAGGCAAATGTATGTATTATCCATTTGTACAGCTTCCTAAATGTTAAAAGTCTGTGTAATGATGAAGCTGTCTGGCAGGCAATTAGCAAGCTTTTAGCAGTTCACAAAAGAATGAAGAGAAGCTACAAAAATTTGACCAGGTAAAGAAATATGCTGAACTCTAGTTCAATGTAGTCCAGGCAATGAAGGCATAATTGAAAAAAACTTAATAGAGTAATACTATGCCTCGGTACTGCTTCATATTTACAGAACAATGCCACTGTGCCAAGTATTGAGCAATTCTACACTTTTCAGCTTAACCTGCCCCTGGAAAAAAATAGCCATCTGTATAATGGATGTTAGCACAGGTTTGAAGAGGTTAAGAGGTGAACTTCTGCCTTAAAGAGCTAAACCAAGTTAAAGTATATATATATATATATATATATATATATATATATATATATATATATATATATAATTTATTTATTTATTTATTTATCGACATTTGTTAACCGGGTTTGTCCAACTGGGCTTGTGGCCCATTTTCAGTGGAGACCCAAGGAGAAGAGCTCCAGTAATACATTTTAAAACAAGTACAATTTTAAACAATATTGATATAATATCAGTTATAGCAAAACTATTCACATATGTTGCGTTACATGAATAAAGTTAAAGTTGCATTAAAAAGAAGTTAAGTAACAATTTTACATTGATATAGTTCAATAGGTCAACAATAAACATTTTTTGTTTGTATAAAATTGTGCAAATGTATAGTAGACAGATTGGAGAGAGAGAGGTGTAATGAGGTACTAAGTATGGTCCTTTTGAGGGTACATAAAGGGAAGGAAGACTAGGCAGGGTCATGGCAAGGTTCCTACTTATTTATTTATTGATCAGCACATCTCATGGAACCAGACCTGATACCAAAAGAAAAGTCCAAAAGATAACATTTGCCAATTTATTCACAGCCACAAAGTAAGTCAAGCACTTTCTTCCGCCACACTACAGGACTTTATCAAAACTGTAACACCCAGTCAGGAAAATGCTTTTATACTTCAATTAATTGTCAATTAAATAAATCAATTATTCAATAAAAATGCCTATATCCTTTTAAAACATTCAAGAAGTTATTTTTAAAATTTCGATACATTCAGTGTCACAATGCAAAATAAAATAAGTGCAAGGTAACGTGATATTCAGAACTTGTATAAACTTTGACAGTTCATAATACAGTTGCCCTTTCCTTAAGTATAGGCACAAGGGAAAAGTGGTCATTTAGACCTGGGGGATGGGTGGCATTTAAAAGAATCTGCCACCTATACTCACTTCTATAAATATTGTTTGACCAAACTCCCCCCCCCCAGTATCTTTCTTTATAATTTCCAGGATTCCAAAATGAAATCCTAGCTTGATCTCACAAGAGAGTATATGCTTATACAATGCATTATTACTATTGTGTGTCTCAATAGCGTGTAGATGTCCATACATTCTTTTACACAGGGATATCAATGTCTTCCCCACATAAAACATATGGCAGTCCTGACAAATAACTATGTACACTAATCCACCAATATCACAGTTCCTTTTTTCAAACAAAACTTTCTCTGGGGGGGGGGGGTCACCTACCATTAATTATTTTCCTGTGTATATGTAGGGACACTACTTGCATAAACCACAACTAGTTGTACCTCCTGGAGTGGGTTGCTGGTGGGTGGGGTGTTCAAAAAGAAATTTCAAGTTATGACCCACCTTGGTTGTAAACAATCCCCGGGATTCATGAAGCTCGGCGCAAGGCCAGCGTTAGGCTTGTGCCGAACGTGCGGCATGCAGATGGTGCAGTAGCACCATATGAATATTAATGAAGGTGCACTACTGCCACATCCACGTACATAGAAAATGAGCACGAGTGCATGGGGCGTGTCAAAGTGCCGCACGGAGGCATGGAAATGTCGGCTGTTGATGTGCAACCTAAATTGCTGAATATTGCAGTCTGCCTGCAATAGTAATCACACCTGTCAGTGTCCGTAGATACTGAAACATATGCAAAGCATGCAAGACTGTTCTTGTGAACACAAAATTAAGAAGCAAACACAAATGCATGTTAGCGAATATCGAGTCTCCATCCCTTGAACAAATGACATTTAAAACCGTGTGCCCATATTCTAATGCAGTGTTGATAATTATACCAAGTGGAAGTGAAACGCATCGTGTTAGCACGCCACGAATAGCTAAGTCTAGCCCAATGGTTAGGGTTACCACCTGTCCCACATTGTGAGGGACAGTACACATCTGGGCAGTTGTGTCCATACCAAAACCATTATAAATGTTAAATATCCTGCGACCGTATGACATAATTATGTCCCACATCGCATGTAATAGTCACATGCTATAGTAATTTCTGTATGTAACATACCACATGTTACAAGAAATAGAATAAGCAAGTAAACGAAACAGAAGGAGCATATAAACTACTACAACAATAAGCTAACATGTAGGCATAAAACAAAAGTACTATCCGTTGTACTGACCGTGGGTATGTGTTGTCCTGTAGAATCTGATTTGTGTCCGGAATATATCCCATCCTGGCCATATGAAAAGGTGGCAACCCTACCAATGGTCAGAGCATTCGGCCAAAATCTGCCCATTTGCGGTCCAAGCCGTTCTTGTCAGGATGTGTCAAAGATGAACGGGTATTACCTGGACCTACCTACCATGTCATGAAAGATAAGTATTTGCGTGTACCTATGTGCATGATGTACAGCATGTGGAAGGTGAAAAAGCTAGCGTAGTCCTCACAACCATACAGGTACCAGAGATATGTAGTGTATGCAATGTGTTCCCTTGACTGTGCTCGGGGCCATCAACCAAAGAAGGGATGGATGGAGTGTGTGGAATATGGGTGTGGGGGGATGGGTAATGTAATAATCTGCAAAGGCGAGACTGTGTTGGATGCACAATAGGTGAACTGGAGGTGTATGAGGGAGCAGTGGGTGAATCAGAAAGAAACACAAAGAACAAACATACACATCCGCAATACAACCTGAAACCCTATACTGTAGAAAACAATCACACAAACATATGAATATTAAAATGTGCGATACACATGTACAGAAACGTCACCGGCACATACCCACATAATGGTCTGGACAGAACTGAGCCATCCAACTGCAACACACCTGGATGCATAAATAAATACCCATCATCCCCTCTACAGCACACAACCCGCCCCCATTCCTGAACGTCCACCAAATCCAGCCATACTCAGGCTACTAGCTTGGTGCAGCCATATCTGCACATAGTGACCACTACTCATATCTAGTAGGAAGTGTCACCCTAGGCAGTGTCAGGATTGCAAACTATGTATCCCTTGCATGTAAAACCTATCACATTTTCGTAAGTCCAAAAAAATCGAAGGTCATTTGCTTGTTCAATTTTTGGATATCCCTCATGGGATAAGTATCCTGTGTAAACATCAGACTTGGTATCATGACACGATGTCCAGTCCTGTAGATACCTGGACACAAGTTGTATGTGCAGTAGTGGTTCACGAGACTGCTCAGCCTCCAGCCGGTCATGCAGAACCTACTACCCAGGATCAAACAACTGCCCGTGATGCACGTCTCCCCACATGAATTATCGAAAAAATATACTGTACACATTCGCATAGTGGCACTCGGATATAGGGTGATTAAGGTGCTGACATAAGCAGGGTACCTCCTGTTCCACTTTGTGAGGGACAGTCCCTGTTTGGGTAGGTGTGTCCTGACCAAGAATGATACAATGGCAAATGTCCTGTGATCGTAGGAAATAGCTATGTACCATATTTCATGTAACAGTTACCTAAAACAGTTATTTCTGGATGTAAAATACGCAAATCATACAAGAAACAGAATAAGCAACTAAAGTGCTACAGGAATAAGCTCTCATCTAGGAAAATAATTAATCTTCGAAACCCTGTACTGACCGTGGGTATGTGTTGGCCTAAACAATCTGGTGTGTCCAGAATATATCCCATCCTGGACATATGAAAATGTGGCAACCCTACCAATGGTCAGAGCATTTGCACAATAACTGGCCAGCCTCTTAATCACTCATAAAACCAGTGACCTTCGGAG